>NW_027488702.1:0-300000 GCF_050948215.1 Halictus rubicundus
TAGCGGATAGGATAGGATAGAGGATAGCATAGGATAGAGGATAGGATATGATAGAGGATAGGATAGGATAGAGAATAGGATAGGATAGAGGATAGGATACGATAGAAGATACGATATTATAGAGGAAAGGATAGGATAGAGGATAGGATAGAGCATAGGATTGGATAGAGGATACGATAGGATAGAGGATAGGATAGCATTGAGGGTAGGATAGGATAGAGGATAGGATAGGATAGCGGATAGGATAGGATAGAGGACAGGATAGGATAGAGAATAGGATATGATAGAGGATAGGATAGGATAGAGGATAGGATTGGATTGAGTATAGGAGAGGATAGAGGATAGGATAGGGGATTGGATACGATAGAGTATAGGATACGATATAGCATACGATAGTGGACAGAATACGATATAGCATACGATAGAGGATAGTATAGGATAGAGGATAGGATAGGATAGAGGATAGGATAGGGGTTTGGATAGGATAGAGGATAGGGTAGGATAGAGCATACGATAGAGGATAGCATACGATAGAGGATAGGATAGGGTAGAGAATAGAATAGGATAGAGGATAGGATAGGATAGAGGGTAGGATAGAGGATTGGATAGGGTAGAGGATAGGATAGGATAGAGGATAGGATAAGTAAGAGGATAGGATAGGATAGATTATAGGATAGAGGAAAGGATAGGATTGAGGATGGGATAGGATAGAGGATAGGATAGGATAGGATAGAGGACAGGATAGGATAGAGGATAGGATACGATAGAGGATAGGATAGGATAGAGTATAGGATAGGATAGAGAATAGGATATGATAGAGGATATGATAGGTAATTGGATAGGATAGAGGATAGGATAGGATAGAGGATAGGATAGAATAGAGAATAGGATTGGATTGAGGATAGGATAGGATAGAGGATAGAGTTGGATAGGGGATTGGATACGATAGAGGATAGGATACGATAGAGGATAGGATAGGATAGAGGATAGGATTGGATTGAGGATAGGATAGGATAGAGGATAGTATAGGATAGAGGATCGGATAGGATAGAGGATAGGATAGGATAGAGGATAGGATAGGATAGACGATAGGTTAGGATAGAGGACAGGATAGGATAGAGGATAAGATAGGATAGAGGATAGGATAGGATAGAGGATAGGATTGGGGATTGGATAGGATAGAGGATAGGATAGAATAGAGAATAGGATAGGATAGTTGATAGGATAGGATACAGCATACGATAGAGGATAGGATAGGATAGCATAGGATAGAGGATGGGATATGATAGAGGATAGGATAGGATTGAGGATAGGATAGGATAGTTGATAGGATAGGATAGAGCATACGATAGAGGATAGGATAGGATAGGATGGAGAATAGAATAGGATAAATGGTATTATAGGATAAAGGATAGGATAGGATTGAGGATAATATAGAGGATTGGATAGGATAGGATAGAGGATAGGATAGGATAGAGGATAGGATAGAGGATTGGATAGGATAGAGGATAGGATACGATAGAGGATAGGATAGGATAGGCTAGAGGATAGGATTGGATAGAGGATAGGATAGGATAGAGGATAGGATTGGATTGAGGATAGGATAGAATAGAGGATAGAATAGGATAGATTATTGGATAGGGTAGAGGATAGGATAAGATACAGGATAAGATAGGATAGAGGATATGATTGGATTGAGGATAGGATAGGATAGAGGATAGGATAAGATAGAGGATAGGATAGGATAGAGGATGGGATAGAGGATTGGATAGGATAGAGGATAGGATACGATAGAGGATAGGATAGGATAGAGGATAGAATAGGATAGAGGATTGGATAGGATAGAGGATAGGATAGGATACAGGATAGGATAGGATAGAGGATAGGATAAGATAGAGGATAGGATAGGATAGAGGATGGGATATGATAGAGGATAGGATAGGATTGAGGATAGGATAGGATAGACGATAGGTTAGGATAGAGGACAGGATAGGATAGAGGATAAGATAGGATAGAGGATAGGATAGGATAGAGGATAGGATTGGGGATTGGATAGGATAGAGGATAGGATAGAATAGAGAATAGGATAGGATAGAGGATAGGATAAGATAGAGGATAGGATAGGATAGAGGATGGGATAGAGGATTGGATAGGATAGAGGATATGATACGATAGAGGATAGGATAGGATAGAGGATAGGATAAGATAGAGGATAGGATAGGATAGAGGATGGGATAGAGGATTGGATAGGATAGAGGATAGGATACGATAGAGGATAGGATAGGATAGAGGATAGGATAAGATAGAGGATAGGTTTAATAAGAGGATAGGATTGGATTGAGGATAGGATAGGATAGAGGATAGAATAGGATAGAGGATTGGATAGGATAGAGGATAGGATAGGATAGAGGATAGGATAGGATAGAGGATAGGATAAGATAGAGGATAGGATAGGATAGAGGATGGGATATGATAGAGGATAGGATAGGATTGAGGATGGGATAGGATAGTTGATAGGATAGCATAGAGCATACGAAAGAGGATAGGATAGGATAGGATGGAGAATAGGATAGGATACATGGTATTATGGGGTAGAGGATAGGAGAGGATAGAGGATAGGATATGGGATTGGATAGGATAGAGGATAGAATAGGATAGAGGATAGGATTGCACAGAGGATAGGATAGGATAGAGGATAGGATAGGATTGAGGATAGGATAGAGGATTGGATAGGATAGAAGATAGGATACGATAGAGGATAGGATATGATAGAGGATAGGATAATATATGAGATTGTATAGGATAAAGGATAGGATATGATAGAGGATAGGATGCGATAGAAGATACGATATTATAGAGGAATGGATAGGATAGAGAATAGGATTGTATTGAGGATAGGATAGGATAGAGGATGGAATAGGATAGAGGATTCGATAGGATAGAGGATAGGATACGATAGTTGATAGGATAGTATAGAGGATACGATTGGATTGAGGATAGGATAGGATAGAGGATTGGATAGGATAGAGAATACTATAGAGGATAGGATAGGATAGAGGATAGGATAAGATAGAGGATAGGATAGGATAGAGGATGGGATAGAGGATTGGATAGGATAGAGGATAGGATACGATAGAGGATAGGATAGGATAGAGGATAGGATAAGATAGAGGATAGGTTTAATAAGAGGATAGGATTGGATTGAGGATAGGATAGGATAGAGGATAGAATAGGATAGAGGATTGGATAGGATAGAGGATAGGATAGGATAGAGGATACGATTGGATTGAGGATAGGATAGGATAGAGGATTGGATAGGATAGAGAATACTATAGAGGATAGGATAGGATAAGTAAGAGGATAGGATAGATTATAGGATAGAGGAAAGGATAGGATTGAGGATGGGATAGGATAGTTGATAGGGTAGGATAGAGCATACGAAAGAGGATAGGATAGGATAGGATAGAGAATAGGATAGGATACATGGTATTATAGGGTAGAGGATAGGATAGGATAGAGGAGAGGATAGAGGATTGGATAGGATAGAAGATAGGATAGAGGATTGGATAGGATAGAATATAGGATACGATAGAGGATAGGATATGATAGAGAATAGGTTAGGATAGGATAGAGGATAAGATAGGATAGAGGATAGGATAGGGTAGAGGATAGGATAGGGGATTGATAGGATAGAGATTAGGATGGGATAGAGGATATTATAGGATAGAGGATTGGATAGGATAGAGGATAGGATAGGATAGAGGATAGGATAGGATAGGATAGAGGATAGGATAGGATACTATAGAGGATAGGATATGATAGAGGATAGGATAGGATATGAGATTGAATTGGATAAAGGATAGGATAGGATAGAGGATAGGATAGGATAGAGGATTAGATACGATAGAAGATACGATATTATAGAGGAAAGGATAGGATGGAGGATAGGATAGAGGATAGGATAGGATAGAGGATATGATAATATAGAGGATAGGATAGGATAGAGGAGAGGATAGGATAGAGGATAGGATAGGATAGAGGATACTATAGGAGAAAGGATACGATAGGATTGAGGATAGGATACGATAGAGGATAGGACATGATGGAGGATAGGATATGAGATTGGATAGGATATGAGATTGGATAGGATAGAGGATAGGATAGGATAGAGGATAAGATACGATAGAGGATAGGATAGGATAGAGGATAGGATACGATAGAGGATAGGATAGGATAGAGGATAGGATTGGATTGAGGATAGGATAGGATAGAGGATAGAATAGGATAGAGGATAGGATAGCATAGAGGATAGGATAGCATGGAGGATAGGATAGGATGGAGGATAGGATAGCATGGAGGATAGGATAGGATGGAGGATAGGATAAGATTGAGGATAGGATAGAGGATTGGATAGGATAGATGATAGGATACGATAGAGGATAGGATATGATAGAGGATAGGATAGGATATGAGATTGGATAGGATATGAGATTGGATAGGATAGGATAGAGGATAGGATAGGATTGAGGATAGGATAGAGGATTGGATAGGATAGACGATAGGATACGATAGAGGATAGGACATGATAGAGGATAGGATAGGATATGAGATTGGATAGGATAGAGGATAGGATAGGATAGAGGATAGGATAGGATACAGGATAGGATAGGATAGAGGATAGTATAGGATTGAGGATCGGATACGATAGAGGATAGGATAGGATAGAGGATAGGATAGGATAGAGGATAAGATAGGATAGTGGATAGGATAAGATAGAGGATAGGATAGAATAGAGGACAGGATAGGATAGAGGATAATATAGGATAGAGGATAGGATAGGATAGAGGATAATATAGGATAGAGGATAGTATATGATAGAGGATAGGATAGGATTAAGGATAGGATAGGATAGAGGATAGGATAGGATCCAGCATACGATAGAGGATAGGATAGGATAGAGGATAGGATAGGATAGAGGGTAAGATAGGATAGCGGATAGGATAGGATAGAGGATAGCATAGGATAGAGGATAGGATATGATAGAGGATAGGATAGAATAGAGGACAGGATAGGATAGAGGATAATATAGGATAGAGGATAGGATAGGATAGAGGATAATATAGGATAGAGGATAGTATATGATAGGGGATAGGATAGGATTAAGGATAGGATAGGATAGAGGATAGGATAGGATCCAGCATACGATAGAGGATAGGATAGGATAGAGGATAGGATAGGATAGAGGGTAAGATAGGATAGAGGATAATATAGGATAGAGGATAGTATATGATAGAGGATAGGATAGGATTAAGGATAGGATAGGATAGAGGATAGGATAGGATCCAGCATACGATAGAGGATAGGATAGGATAGAGGATAGGATAGGATAGAGGGTAAGATAGGATAGCGGATAGGATAGGATAGAGGATAGCATAGGATAGAGGATAGGACATGATGGAGGATAGGATATGAGATTGGATAGGATATGAGATTGGATAGGATAGAGGATAGGATAGGATAGAGGATAAGATACGATAGAGGATAGGATAGGATAGAGGATAGGATACGATAGAGGATAGGATAGGATAGAGGATAGGATTGGATTGAGGATAGGATAGGATAGAGGATAGAATAGGATAGAGGATAGGATAGCATAGAGGATAGGATAGCATGGAGGATAGGATAGGATGGAGGATAGGATAGCATGGAGGATAGGATAGGATGGAGGATAGGATAAGATTGAGGATAGGATAGAGGATTGGATAGGATAGATGATAGGATACGATAGAGGATAGGATATGATAGAGGATAGGATAGGATATGAGATTGGATAGGATATGAGATTGGATAGGATAGGATAGAGGATAGGATAGGATTGAGGATAGGATAGAGGATTGGATAGGATAGACGATAGGATACGATAGAGGATAGGACATGATAGAGGATAGGATAGGATATGAGATTGGATAGGATAGAGGATAGGATAGGATAGAGGATAGGATAGGATACAGGATAGGATAGGATAGAGGATAGTATAGGATTGAGGATCGGATACGATAGAGGATAGGATAGGATAGAGGATAGGATAGGATAGAGGATAAGATAGGATAGTGGATAGGATAAGATAGAGGATAGGATAGAATAGAGGACAGGATAGGATAGAGGATAATATAGGATAGAGGATAGGATAGGATAGAGGATAATATAGGATAGAGGATAGTATATGATAGAGGATAGGATAGGATTAAGGATAGGATAGGATAGAGGATAGGATAGGATAGAGGATAGGATAGGATAGAGGATAGGATAGGATAGAGGATAGGATATGATAGAGGATAGGATAGGATAGAGGATAGGGTAGGATAGAGGATAGGATAGGATAGAGGATAGGATAGGATAGAGGATAGGATAGGATAGAGGATAGAATACGATAGAAGATACGATATTATAGTGGAAAGGATAGGATAGAGAATAGGATAGGACAGAGGATAGGATACTGGATTGGATAGGATAGAGGATAGGATAGGATAGAGGATAGGATAGGATAGAGGATAGGATAGGATAGAGTATAGGATATGATAGAGGATAGGATAAGATTGAGGATAGGATAGGATAGTTGATAGGATAGGATAGAGCAAACGATAGAGGATAGGATAGGATAGGATGGAGAAGAGGATAGGATACATGGTATTATACGATAGAGGATAGGATAGGATAGAGGATAGAATAGGATTGAGGATAGGATAGAGGATTGGATAGGATAGAAGATAGGATACGATAGATGATAGGATATGATAGAGGATAGGATAGGATAGTTGATAGGATAGGATAGAGCAAACGATAGAGGATAGGATAGGATAGGATGGAGAAGAGGATAGGATACATGGTATTATAGGGTAGAGGATAGGATAGGGGATTGGATAGGATAGAGGATAGGATAGGATAGACGATAGGAGAGGATAGAGGATAGGATAGGATAGAGGATAGGATAGGATAGAGGATAGGATAGGATAGAGGATAGGATAGGATAGAGGATAGGATAGGATAGAGGATAGGATAGGATAGAGGATAGGATACGATAGAAGATACGATATTATAGTGGAAAGGATAGGATAGAGAATAGGATAGGACAGAGGATAGCATATGATAGAGAATAGGATAGGACAGAGAATAGGATAGGATAGAGGATAGGATAGGATTGACGATAGGATAGGATAGTTGATAGGATAGGGTAGAGCATAAGATAGAGGATAGGATAGGATAGGATAGAGAATAGGATAGGATACATGGTATTATAGGGTAGAGGATAGGATAGGATAGATGAGAGGATAGAGGATTGGATAGGATAGAAGATAGGATAGAGGATTGGATAGGATAGAATATAGGATACGATAGAGGATAGGATATGATAGAGAATAGGATAGGATAGGATAGAGGATAAGATAGGATAGAGGATAGGATAGGGTAGAGGATAGGATAGGGGATTGATAGGATAGAGATTAGGATGGGATAGAGGATATTATAGGATAGAGGATTGGATAGGATAGAGGATAGGATAGGATAGAGGATAGGATAGGATAGGATAGAGGATAGGATAGGATACTATAGAGGATAGGATATGATAGAGGATAGGATAGGATATGAGATTGAATTGGATAAAGGATAGGATAGGATAGAGGATAGGATAGGATAGAGGATTAGATACGATAGAAGATACGATATTATAGAGGAAAGGATAGGATGGAGGATAGGATAGAGGATAGGACAGGATAGAGGATATGATAATATAGAGGATAGGATAGGATAGAGGAGAGGATAGGATAGAGGATAGGATAGGATAGAGGATACTATAGGAGAAAGGATACGATAGGATTGAGGATAGGATACGATAGAGGATAGGACATGATGGAGGATAGGATATGAGATTGGATAGGATATGAGATTGGATAGGATAGAGGATAGGATAGGATAGAGGACAGGATAGGATAGAGGATAAGATAGGATAGAGGATAGGATAGGATAGAGGATAGGATAGGATAGAGGATAGGATACGGTAGAGGATAGGATAGGATAGAGTATAGGATAGGATAGAAGATACGATATTATAGAGGAAAGGATATGATAGTGGATAGGATAGGACAGAGGATAGGATAGGGGATTGAATAGGATAGAGGATAAGATAGGATAGAGGATCGGATAGGATAGATGATAGGATACGATAGAGGATAGGATAGGATAGAGGACAGGATAGGATAGAGGATAAGATAGGATAGAGGATAGGATAGGATAGAGGATAGGATAGGATAGAGGATAGGATACGGTAGAGGATAGGATAGGATAGAGTATAGGATAGGATAGAAGATACGATATTATAGAGGAAAGGATATGATAGTGGATAGGATAGGACAGAGGATAGGATAGGGGATTGAATAGGATAGAGGATAAGATAGGATAGAGGATAGGATACGATAGAGGATAGGATATGATAGATGATAGGATTGGATTGAGGATAGATAGGATAGAGGATAGAACAGGATAGAGGATAGGATAGTATAGAGGGCAGGATACGATAGAGGATAAGATACGATAGAGGATAGGATAGGATAGAGGATAGGATACGATAGAGGATAGGATACGATAGTTGATAGGATAGGATAGAGGATACGATTGGATTGAGGATAGGATAGGATAGAGGATTGGATAGGATAGAGAATACTATAGAGGATAGGATAGGATAAGTAAGAGGATAGGATAGATTATAGGATAGAGGAAAGGATAGGATTGAGGATGGGATAGGATAGTTGATAGGGTAGGATAGAGCATACGAAAGAGGATAGGAGAGGATAGGATGGAGAATAGGATAGGATACATGGTATTATGGGGTAGAGGATAGGAGAGGATAGAGGATAGGATAGGGGATTGGATAGGATAGAGGATAGAATAGGATAGAGGATAGGATTGCATAGAGGATAGGATAGGATAGAGGATAGGATAGAATTGAGGATAGGATAGAGGATTGGATACGATAGATGATAGGATATGATAGAGGATAGGATAGGATAGAGGATAGCATAAGTAAGAGGATAGGGTAGGATAGATTATAGGATAGAGGAAAGGATAGGATTGAGGATGGGATAGGATAGAGGATAGGATAGGATAGAGGATGGGATAGGATAGAGGATAGGATACCATAGAGGATAGGATAGGATAGAGGATAGGATTGGATAGAGGATAGGATAGGATAGAGGATAGGATTGGATTGAGGATAGGATAGGATTGAGGATAGGATAGAGGATTGGATAGGATAGAAGATAGGATACGATAGAGGATAGGATATGATAGAGGATAGGATAATATATGAGATTGTATAGGATAAAGGATAGGATATGATAGAGGATAGGATGCGATAGAAGATACGATATTATAGAGGAATGGATAGGATAGAGAATAGGATTGTATTGAGGATAGGATAGGATAGAGGATGGAATAGGATAGAGGATTCGATAGGATAGAGGATAGGATACGATAGTTGATAGGATAGTATAGAGGATACGATTGGATTGAGGATAGGATAGGATAGAGGATTGGATAGGATAGAGAATACTATAGAGGATAGGATAGGATAGAGGATAGGATAAGATAGAGGATAGGATAGGATAGAGGATGGGATAGAGGATTGGATAGGATAGAGGATAGGATACGATAGAGGATAGGATAGGATAGAGGATAGGATAAGATAGAGGATAGGTTTAATAAGAGGATAGGATTGGATTGAGGATAGGATAGGATAGAGGATAGAATAGGATAGAGGATTGGATAGGATAGAGGATAGGATAGGATAGAGGATAGGATAGGATAGAGGATAGGATAAGATAGAGGATAGGATAGGATAGAGGATGGGATATGATAGAGGATAGGATAGGATTGAGGATGGGATAGGATAGTTGATAGGATAGCATAGAGCATACGAAAGAGGATAGGATAGGATAGGATGGAGAATAGGATAGGATACATGGTATTATGGGGTAGAGGATAGGAGAGGATAGAGGATAGGATATGGGATTGGATAGGATAGAGGATAGAATAGGATAGAGGATAGGATTGCACAGAGGATAGGATAGGATAGAGGATAGGATAGGATTGAGGATAGGATAGAGGATTGGATAGGATAGAAGATAGGATACGATAGAGGATAGGATATGATAGAGGATAGGATAATATATGAGATTGTATAGGATAAAGGATAGGATATGATAGAGGATAGGATGCGATAGAAGATACGATATTATAGAGGAATGGATAGGATAGAGAATAGGATTGTATTGAGGATAGGATAGGATAGAGGATGGAATAGGATAGAGGATTCGATAGGATAGAGGATAGGATACGATAGTTGATAGGATAGTATAGAGGATACGATTGGATTGAGGATAGGATAGGATAGAGGATTGGATAGGATAGAGAATACTATAGAGGATAGGATAGGATAAGTAAGAGGATAGGATAGATTATAGGATAGAGGAAAGGATAGGATTGAGGATGGGATAGGATAGTTGATAGGGTAGGATAGAGCATACGAAAGAGGATAGGATAGGATAGGATAGAGAATAGGATAGGATACATGGTATTATAGGGTAGAGGATAGGATAGGATAGAGGAGAGGATAGAGGATTGGATAGGATAGAAGATAGGATAGAGGATTGGATAGGATAGAATATAGGATACGATAGAGGATAGGATATGATAGAGAATAGGTTAGGATAGGATAGAGGATAAGATAGGATAGAGGATAGGATAGGGTAGAGGATAGGATAGGGGATTGATAGGATAGAGATTAGGATGGGATAGAGGATATTATAGGATAGAGGATTGGATAGGATAGAGGATAGGATAGGATAGAGGATAGGATAGGATAGGATAGAGGATAGGATAGGATACTATAGAGGATAGGATATGATAGAGGATAGGATAGGATATGAGATTGAATTGGATAAAGGATAGGATAGGATAGAGGATAGGATAGGATAGAGGATTAGATACGATAGAAGATACGATATTATAGAGGAAAGGATAGGATGGAGGATAGGATAGAGGATAGGATAGGATAGAGGATATGATAATATAGAGGATAGGATAGGATAGAGGAGAGGATAGGATAGAGGATAGGATAGGATAGAGGATACTATAGGAGAAAGGATACGATAGGATTGAGGATAGGATACGATAGAGGATAGGACATGATGGAGGATAGGATATGAGATTGGATAGGATATGAGATTGGATAGGATAGAGGATAGGATAGGATAGAGGATAAGATACGATAGAGGATAGGATATGATAGATGATAGGATTGGATTGAGGATAGATAGGATAGAGGATAGAACAGGATAGAGGATAGGATAGTATAGAGGGCAGGATACGATAGAGGATAAGATACGATAGAGGATAGGATAGGATAGAGGATAGGATACGATAGAGGATAGGATACGATAGTTGATAGGATAGGATAGAGGATACGATTGGATTGAGGATAGGATAGGATAGAGGATTGGATAGGATAGAGAATACTATAGAGGATAGGATAGGATAAGTAAGAGGATAGGATAGATTATAGGATAGAGGAAAGGATAGGATTGAGGATGGGATAGGATAGTTGATAGGGTAGGATAGAGCATACGAAAGAGGATAGGAGAGGATAGGATGGAGAATAGGATAGGATACATGGTATTATGGGGTAGAGGATAGGAGAGGATAGAGGATAGGATAGGGGATTGGATAGGATAGAGGATAGAATAGGATAGAGGATAGGATTGCATAGAGGATAGGATAGGATAGAGGATAGGATAGAATTGAGGATAGGATAGAGGATTGGATACGATAGATGATAGGATATGATAGAGGATAGGATAGGATAGAGGATAGCATAAGTAAGAGGATAGGGTAGGATAGATTATAGGATAGAGGAAAGGATAGGATTGAGGATGGGATAGGATAGAGGATAGGATAGGATAGAGGATGGGATAGGATAGAGGATAGGATACCATAGAGGATAGGATAGGATAGAGGATAGGATTGGATAGAGGATAGGATAGGATAGAGGATAGGATTGGATTGAGGATAGGATAGGATAGAGGATAGAATAGGATAGAGGACAGGATAGGATAGAGGATAGGACACGATAGAGGATAAGATAGGATAGAGTATAGGTTAGGATAGAGGATAGGATACGATAGAGGATAGGATAGGATAGAGGATAGGATAGGATAGAGGATAGGTTAGGATAGAGGACAGGATAGGATAGAGGATAAGATAGGATAGAGGATAGGATAGGATAGAGGATAGGATTGGATAGGCGGATAGTATAGGATAGAGGATAGGGTAGGACAGAGGACAGGATAGGATAGAGGATAGGATAGGATAGAGGATAGGAGCGATAGAAGATACGATATTATAGAGGAAAGGATGGGATAGAGAATAGGATAGGATAGAGGATAGGATAGGGGATTGGATAGGATAGAGGATAGGATAGAATAGAGAATAGGATAGGATAGTTGATAGGATAGGATAGAGCATACGATAGAGGATACGATATGATAGAAGATAGGATAATATATGAGATTGGATAGGATAGAGGATAGGATGCGATAGAAGATACGATATTATAGAGGAAAGGATAGGATAGAGAATAGGATAGTATAGAGGATAGGATACTGGATTGGATAGGATAGAGGATAGGATAGGATAGAGGATAGGATAGGATAGAGGATAGGATAGGATAGAGTATAGGATATGATAGAGGATAGGATAAGATTGAGGATAGGATAGGATAGTTGATAGGATAGGATAGAGCAAACGATAGAGGATAGGATAGGATAGGATGGAGAAGAGGATAGGATACATGGTATTATAGGATAGAGGATAGGATAGGATAGAGGATAGAATAGGATTGAGGATAGGATAGAGGATTGGATAGGATAGAATATAGGATACGATAGATGATAGGATATGATAGAGGATAGGATAGGATAGTTGATAGGATAGGATAGAGCAAACGATAGAGGATAGGATAGGATAGGATGGAGAAGAGGATAGGATACATGGTATTATAGGGTAGAGGATAGGATAGGGGATTGGATAGGATAGAGGATAGGATAGGATAGACGATAGGATAGGATAGAAGATAGGATTGGATTGAGGATAGATAGGATAGAGGATAGGATAGGATAGAGGATAGGATAGCATAGAGGATAGGATAGGATAGAGGATAGAATAGGATTGTGGATAGGATAGAGGATTGGATAGGATAGAAGATAGGATACGATAGATGATAGGATATGATAGAGGATAGGATAGAATATGAGATTGGATAGTATATGAGATTGGATAGGATAGAGGATAGGATAGGATAGAGGATAGGATAGGATAGAGGATAGGATAGGATAGAGGATAGGATAGGATAGAGGATAGGATATGATAGAGGATAGGATAGGATAGAGGATAGGGTAGGATAGAGGATAGGATAGGATAGAGGATAGGATAGGATAGAGGATAGGATAGGATAGAGGATAGGATACGATAGAAGATACGATATTATAGTGGAAAGGATAGGATAGAGAATAGGATAGGACAGAGGATAGGATACTGGATTGGATAGGATAGAGGATAGGATAGGATAGAGGATAGGATAGGATAGAGTATAGGATATGATAGAGGATAGGATAAGATTGAGGATAGGATAGGATAGTTGATAGGATAGGATAGAGCAAACGATAGAGGATAGGATAGGATAGGATGGAGAAGAGGATAGGATACATGGTATTATAGGATAGAGGATAGGATAGGATAGAGGATAGAATAGGATTGAGGATAGGATAGAGGATTGGATAGGATAGAAGATAGGATACGATAGATGATAGGATATGATAGAGGATAGGATAGGATAGTTGATAGGATAGGATAGAGCAAACGATAGAGGATAGGATAGGATAGGATGGAGAAGAGGATAGGATACATGGTATTATAGGGTAGAGGATAGGATAGGGGATTGGATAGGATAGAGGATAGGATAGGATAGACGATAGGATAGGATAGAGGATAGGATAGGATAGAGGATAGGATAGGATAGAGGATAGGATAGGATAGAGGATAGGATAGGATAGAGGATAGGATAGGATAGAGGATAGGATACGATAGAAGATACGATATTATAGTGGAAAGGATAGGATAGAGAATAGGATAGGACAGAGGATAGCATATGATAGAGAATAGGATAGGACAGAGAATAGGATAGGATAGAGGATAGGATACGATAGAATATACGATATTATAGAGGAAAGGATAGGATAGAGAATAGGACAGGATAGAGGATAGAATAGGATTGAGGATAGGATAGGATAGAGGATAGGATAGGATAGAGGATAGGATAGGATAGAGGATAGGATACGAGAGAAGATACGATATTATAGAGGAAAGGATAGGATAGAGAATAGGATTGGATAGAATATAGATAGGATAGAGGATAGAATAGGATAGAGGATAGGGTAGCATAGAGGAAAGGATAGAATAGAGAATAGGATAGGATAGAGGATAGGATAGGATAGAGGATAAGATACGATAGAGGATAGGATAGGATAGAGGATAGGATACGATAGAGGATAGGATAGGATAGAGGATAGGATTGGATTGAGGATAGGATAGGATAGAGGATAGAATAGGATAGAGGATAGGATAGCATAGAGGATAGGATAGCATGGAGGATAGGATAGGATGGAGGATAGGATAGCATGGAGGATAGGATAGGATGGAGGATAGGATAAGATTGAGGATAGGATAGAGGATTGGATAGGATAGATGATAGGATACGATAGAGGATAGGATATGATAGAGGATAGGATAGGATATGAGATTGGATAGGATATGAGATTGGATAGGATAGGATAGAGGATAGGATAGGATTGAGGATAGGATAGAGGATTGGATAGGATAGACGATAGGATACGATAGAGGATAGGACATGATAGAGGATAGGATAGGATATGAGATTGGATAGGATAGAGGATAGGATAGGATAGAGGATAGGATAGGATACAGGATAGGATAGGATAGAGGATAGTATAGGATTGAGGATCGGATACGATAGAGGATAGGATAGGATAGAGGATAGGATAGGATAGAGGATAAGATAGGATAGTGGATAGGATAAGATAGAGGATAGGATAGAATAGAGGACAGGATAGGATAGAGGATAATATAGGATAGAGGATAGGATAGGATAGAGGATAATATAGGATAGAGGATAGTATATGATAGAGGATAGGATAGGATTAAGGTTAGGATAGGATAGAGGATAGGATAGGATCCAGCATACGATAGAGGATAGGATAGGATAGAGGATAGGATAGGATAGAGGGTAAGATAGGATAGCGGATAGGATAGGATAGAGGATAGCATAGGATAGAGGATAGGATATGATAGAGGATAGGATAGGATAGAGAATAGGATAGGATAGAGGATAGGATACGATAGAAGATACGATATTATAGAGGAAAGGATAGGATAGAGGATAGGATAGAGCATAGGATTGGATAGAGGATACGATAGGATAGAGGATAGGATAGCATTGAGGGTAGGATAGGATAGAGGATAGGATAGGATAGCGGATAGGATAGGATAGAGGACAGGATAGGATAGAGAATAGGATAGGATAGAGGATAGGATCGGATTGAGGATAGGATAGGATAGAGGATAGAATGGGATAGAGGATTGGATAGGATAGAGGATAGGATACGATAGAGGATAGGATAGGATAGAGGATAGGATAGGATACAGGATAGGATAGGATAGAGGATAGTATAGGATTGAGGATCGGATACGATAGAGGATAGGATACGATACAGCATACGATAGTGGACAGAATACGATATAGCATACGATAGAGGATAGTATAGGATAGATGATAGGATAGGATAGAGGATAGGATAGGGGATTGGATAGGATAGAGGATAGGGTAGGATAGAGCATACGATAGAGGATAGGATACGATAGAGGATAGGATAGGGTAGAGAATAGGATAGGATAGAGGATAGGATAGGATAGAGGGTAGGATAGAGGATTGGATAGGGTAGAGGATAGGATAGGATAGAGGATAGGATAAGTGAGAGGATAGGATAGGATAGATTATAGGATAGAGGAAAGGATAGGATTGAGGATGGGATAGGATAGAGGATAGGATAGGATAGGATAGAGGACAGGATAGGATAGAGGATAGGATACGATAGAGGATAGGATAGGATAGAGTATAGGATAGGATAGAGGATAGGATCGGATTGAGGATAAGATAGGATAGAGGATAGAATGGGATAGAGGATTGGATAGGATAGAGGATAGGATACGATAGAGGATAGGATAGGATAGAGGATAGGATTGGATTGAGTATAGGAGAGGATAGAGGATAGGATAGGGGATTGGATACGATAGAGGATAGGATACGATGTAGCATACGATAGAGGATAGGATAGGAGATTGGATACGATAGAGGATAGGATACGATATAGCATACGATAGAGGATAGGATACGATATAGCATACGATAGAGGATAGGATAGGATAGAGGATAGGATAGGATAGGATAGGATAGAGGGTGGGATATGATAGAGGATAGGATAGGATTGAGGATAGGATAGGATAGTTGATAGGATAGGATAGAGCATACGATAGAGGATAGGATAGGATAGGATGGAGAATAGGATAGGATACATGGTATTATGGGGTAGAGGATAATAGAGGATAGAGGATAGGATAGGGGATTGGATAGGATAGAGGATAGAATAGGATAGAGGATAGGATAGCATAGAGGATAGGATAGGATAGAGGATAGGATAGGATTGAGGATACGATAGAGGATTAGGATATGATAGAGGATAGGATAATATATGAGATTGGATAGGATAGAGGATAGGATTTGATAGAGGATAGGATGCGATAGAAGATACGATATTATAGAGGAAAGGATAGGATAGAGAATAGGATAGGATAGAGGATAGGATAGGGGATTGGATAGGATAGAGGATAGGATAGGATAGAGGATAGGATAGAGGAAAGGATAGAGGATAGGATAGGATAGGATAGAGGATATTATAGGATAGAGGATAGGGTTGGATTGTGGATAGGATAGGATAGAGGATAGGATAGAGCAAAGGATAGAGGATAGGATAGGATAGGATAGGATTGAGGATAGGATAGGGGATTGGATAGGATGGAGGATAGGATAGGATGGAGGATAGGATAGGATAGGATTGAGGATAGGATAGGATAGAGGATTGGATAGGATAGAGGATAGGATAGAGGATTGGATAGGATAGAGGATAGGATACGATAGAAGATAGGATACGATAGAGGATAGGATATGATAGAGGATAGGATAGGATATGAGATTGAATAGGATAGAGGATAGGATAGGATAGAGGATAGGATAGGATTGAGGAGAGGATAGGATAGAGGATAGGATAGAGGATAGGATAGAGGATAGGATAGGATTGAGGAGAGGATAGGATAGAGGATAGGATAGGATAGAGGATAGGATAGGATAGAGGATAGGATAGGATAGAGAATAGGATAGGATAGAGGTTAGGTTAGGATTGAGGATAGGATAGGATTGAGGAGAGGATAGGATAGAGGATTGGATAGGATAGAGGATAGGATAGGATATAGGATAGGATATGATAGAGGATAGGATAGGATAGAGAATTGGATAGGATAGAGGATAGGATAGGGTAGAGGATAGGATAGAGGATAGGATAGAGGATAGGATAGAGGATAGGATAGGATAGAGGATAGGATACGATAGAAGATAGGATACGATAGAGGATAGGATATGATAGAGGATAGGATAGGATATGAGATTGAATAGGATAGGGGATAGGATAGGATAGAGGATAGGATAGGATTGAGGAGAGGATAGGATAGAGGATAGGATAGAGGATAGGATAGGATAGGATTGAGGAGAGGATAGGATAGAGGATAGGATAGGATAGAGGATAGGATAGGATAGACGATAGGATAGGATAGAGGATAGGATATGATAGATGATAGGATAGGATAGAGGATAGGATAGGATAGGATTGAGGATAGGATAGGATTGAGGATAGGATAGGATAGAGGATAGGATAGGATAGAGGATACTATAGGATAGAGGATACGATAGGATTGAGGATAGGATAGGATAGGATTGAGGATAGGATAGGGGATTGGATAGGATGGAGGATAGGATAGGATGGAGGATAGGATAGGATAGGATTGAGGATAGGATAGGATAGAGGACAGGATAGGATAGAGGATAGGATAGAGGATTGGATAGGATAGAGGATAGGATACGATAGAAGATAGGATACGATAGAGGATAGGATATGATAGAGGATAGGATAGGATATGAGATTGAATAGGATAGAGAATAGGATAGGATAGAGGATAGGATAGGATTGAGGAGAGGATAGGATAGAGGATAGGATAGGATAGAGGATAGGATAGGATAGAGGATAGGATAGGATAGAGGATAGGATAGGATAGACGATAGGATAGGATAGAGGATAGGATATGATAGATGATAGGATAGGATAGAGGATAGGATAGGATAGGATTGAGGATAGGATAGGATAGAGGATAGGATAGGATAGAGGATAGGATAGGATAGAGGATAGGATAGGATAGAGGATAGGATAGGATAGACGATAGGATAGGATAGAGGATAGGATAGGATAGTGGATAGGATAGGATAGAGCATACGATGGAGGATAGGATAGGATAGGATAGAGAATAGGATAGGATACATGGTATTATAGGGTTGAGGATAGGATAGGGTAGAGGATAGGATAGGGGATTGGATAGGATAGAGCATACGATAGTGGATAGGATAGGATAGAGGACAGGATAGGATAGAGAATAGGATAGGATAGATGATAGGATAGGATAGAGGATAGGATAGGATAGAGGATAGGATAGAGGATTGGATACGATAGAGGATAGGATACGATAGAGGATAGGATAGGATAGAGGATAGCATTGGATTGAGGATAGGATAGGATTGAGGAGAGGATAGGATAGAGGATAGGATAGGATAGAGGATAGGATAGGATAGAGGATAGGATATGATAGAGGATAGGATAGGATAGAGAATTGGATAGGATAGAGGATAGGATAGGATAGACGATAGGATAGGGGATTGATAGGATAGAGATTAGGATGGGATAGAGGATATTATAGGATAGAGGATAGGGTTTATAGAGAATAGGATAGGATAGAGGATAGGATAGGATAGAGGATAGGATAGGGGATTGATAGGATAGAGATTAGGATGGGATAGAGGATAGGATAGGATAGAGGATAGGATAGGATAGACGATAGGATAGGATAGAGGATAGGATAGGATAGGGGATGGGATAGGATAGAGCATACGATAGAGGATAGGATAGGATAGGATAGAGAATAGGATAGGATACATGGTATTATAGGGTTGAGGATAGGATAGGGTAGAGGATAGGATAGGGGATAGGATCGGATAGAGCATACGATAGTGCATAGGATAGGATAGGGTTGAGAATAGGATAGGATAGAAGATAGGATAGGGTAGAGGATAGGATAGGATAGAGGATAGGATAGAGGATAGGATAGGATAGAGGATAGGATAGGATAGAGAATAGGATAGGGTAGAGGATAGGTTAGGATTGAGGATAGGATAGTATAGAGGATACTATAGGATAGAGGATACGATAGGATTGAGGATAGGATAGGAATGAGGATAGGATAGGATTGAGGATAGGATAGGGGATTGGATAGGATGGAGGATAGGATAGGATGGAGGATAGGATAGGATAGGATTGAGGATAGGATAGGATACAGGACAGGATAGGATAGAGGATAGGATAGAGGATTGGATAGGATAGAGGATAGGATACGATAGAAGATAGGATACGATAGAGGATAGGATATGATAGAGGATAGGATAGGATATGAGATTGAATAGGATAGAGGATAGGATAGGATAGAGGATAGGATAGGATTGAGGAGAGGATAGGATAGAGGATAGGATAGGATAGAGGATAGGATAGGATAGAGGATAGGATAGGATAGAGAATAGGATAGGATAGAGGTTAGGTTAGGATTGAGGATTGGATAGGATTGAGGAGAGGATAGGATAGAGGATAGGATATTATAGAGGATAGGATAGGATAGAGGATAGGATATGATAGAGGATAGGATAGGATAGAGAATTGGATAGGATAGAGGATAGGATAGGATAGACGATAGGATAGGGGATTGATAGGATAGAGATTAGGATGGGATAGAGGATATTATAGGATAGAGGATAGGATAGGATAGAGGATAGGATAGGATAGAGGATAGGATAGGATAGACGATAGGATAGGATAGAGGATAGGATAGGATAGTGGATAGGATAGGATAGAGCATACGATGGAGGATAGGATAGGATAGGATAGAGAATAGGATAGGATACATGGTATTATAGGGTTGAGGATAGGATAGGGTAGAGGATAGGATAGGGGATTGGATAGGATAGAGCATACGATAGTGGATAGGATAGGATAGAGGATAGGATAGGATAGAGAATAGGATAGGATAGAGGTTAGGTTAGGATTGAGGATAGGATAGGATTGAGGAGAGGATAGGATAGAGGATAGGATAGGATAGAGGATAGGATAGGATAGAGGATAGGATATGATAGAGGATAGGATAGGATAGAGAATTGGATAGGATAGAGGATAGGATAGGATAGACGATAGGATAGGGGATTGATAGGATAGAGATTAGGATGGGATAGAGGATATTATAGGATAGAGGATAGGGTTTATAGAGAATAGGATAGGATAGAGGATAGGATAGGGGATTGATAGGATAGAGATTAGGATGGGATAGAGGATAGGATAGGATAGAGGATAGGATAGGATAGACGATAGGATAGGATAGAGGATAGGATAGGATAGTGGATAGGATAGGATAGAGCATACGATAGAGGATAGGATAGGATAGGATAGAGAATAGGATAGGATACATGGTATTATAGGGTTGAGGATAGGATAGGGTAGAGGATAAGATAGGGGATTGGATAGGATAGAGCATACGATAGTGGATAGAATAGGATAGAGGATAGGATAGGATAGAGAATAGGATAGGATAGATGATAGGATAGGATAGAGGATAGGATAGGATAGAGGATAGGATAGAGGATTGGATACGATAGAGGATAGGATACGATAGAGGATAGGATAGGATAGAGGATAGCATTGGATTGATGGTAGGATAGGATAGAGGATAGAATAGGATAGAGTATAGGATAGGATAGTGGATATGATAAGATAGAGGATAGGATAGAATAGAGGACAGGATAGGATAGAGGATAAGATAGGATAGAGGATAGGATAGGATAGAGGATATAATAGGATAGAGGATAGGATAGGATAGACGATAGGATAGGAGAGAGGATAGGATAGGATAGTGGATAGGATAGGATAGAGCATACGATAGAGGATAGGATAGGATAGGATAGAGAATAGGATAGGATACATGGTATTATAGGGTTGAGGATAGGATAGGGTAGAGGATAGGATAGGGGATTGGATAGGATAGAGCATACGATAGTGGATAGGATAGGATAGAGGATAGGATAGGATAGAGTATAGGATAGGATAGAGGATAGGATAGGATAGGATAGGATAGGATAGGATAGAGGAGAGGATAGGATAGAGGATAGGATAGGATAGAGGATAGGATAGAGGAAAGGATAGAGGATAGGATAGGATAGGATAGAGGATATTATAGGATAGAGGATAGGGTTGGATTGTGGATAGGATAGGATAGAGGATAGGATAGAGCAAAAGATAGAGGATAGGATAGGATAGGATAGGATTGAGGATAGGATAGGGGATTGGATAGGATGGAGGATAGGATAGGATGGAGGATAGGATAGGATAGGATTGAGGATAGGATAGGATAGAGGATTGGATAGGATAGAGGATAGGATAGAGGATTGGATAGGATAGAGGATAGGATACGATAGAAGATAGGATACGATAGAGGATAGGATATGATAGAGGATAGGATAGGATATGAGATTGAATAGGATAGAGGATAGGATAGGATAGAGGATAGGATAGGATTGAGGAGAGGATAGGATAGAGGATAGGATAGAGGATAGGATAGGATTGAGGAGAGGAGAGGATAGACGATAGGATAGGGGATTGATAGGATAGAGATTAGGATGGGATAGAGGATATTATAGGATAGAGGATAGGATAGGATAGAGGATAGGATAGGATAGAGGATAGGATAGGATAGACGATAGGATAGGATAGAGGATAGGATAGGATAGTGGATAGGATAGGATAGAGGATAGGATAGGATAGTGGATAGGATAGGATAGAGCATACGATGGAGGATAGGATAGGATAGGATAGAGAATAGGATAGGATACATGGTATTATAGGGTTGAGGATAGGATAGGGTAGAGGATAGGATAGGGGATTGGATAGGATAGAGCATACGATAGTGGATAGGATAGGATAGAGGATAGGATAGGATAGAGAATAGGATAGGATAGAGGTTAGGTTAGGATTGAGGATAGGATAGGATTGAGGAGAGGATAGGATAGAGGATAGGATAGGATAGAGGATAGGATAGGATAGAGGATAGGATATGATAGAGGATAGGATAGGATAGAGAATTGGATAGGATAGAGGATAGGATAGGATAGACGATAGGATAGGGGATTGATAGGATAGAGATTAGGATGGGATAGAGGATATTATAGGATAGAGGATAGGGTTTATAGAGAATAGGATAGGATAGAGGATAGGATAGGATAGAGGATAGGATAGGGGATTGATAGGATAGAGATTAGGATGGGATAGAGGATAGGATAGGATAGAGGATAGGATAGGATAGACGATAGGATAGGATAGAGGATAGGATAGGATAGTGGATAGGATAGGATAGAGCATACGATAGAGGATAGGATAGGATAGGATAGAGAATAGGATAGGATACATGGTATTATAGGGTTGAGGATAGGATAGGGTAGAGGATAAGATAGGGGATTGGATAGGATAGAGCATACGATAGTGGATAGAATAGGATAGAGGATAGGATAGGATAGAGAATAGGATAGGATAGATGATAGGATAGGATAGAGGATAGGATAGGATAGAGGATAGGATAGAGGATTGGATACGATAGAGGATAGGATACGATAGAGGATAGGATAGGATAGAGGATAGCATTGGATTGATGGTAGGATAGGATAGAGGATAGAATAGGATAGAGTATAGGATAGGATAGTGGATATGATAAGATAGAGGATAGGATAGAATAGAGGACAGGATAGGATAGAGGATAAGATAGGATAGAGGATAGGATAGGATAGAGGATATAATAGGATAGAGGATAGGATAGGATAGACGATAGGATAGGAGAGAGGATAGGATAGGATAGTGGATAGGATAGGATAGAGCATACGATAGAGGATAGGATAGGATAGGATAGAGAATAGGATAGGATACATGGTATTATAGGGTTGAGGATAGGATAGGGTAGAGGATAGGATAGGGGATTGGATAGGATAGAGCATACGATAGTGGATAGGATAGGATAGAGGATAGGATAGGATAGAGTATAGGATAGGATAGAGGATAGGATAGGATAGGATAGGATAGGATAGGATAGAGGAGAGGATAGGATAGAGGATAGGATAGGATAGAGGATAGGATAGAGGAAAGGATAGAGGATAGGATAGGATAGGATAGAGGATATTATAGGATAGAGGATAGGGTTGGATTGTGGATAGGATAGGATAGAGGATAGGATAGAGCAAAAGATAGAGGATAGGATAGGATAGGATAGGATTGAGGATAGGATAGGGGATTGGATAGGATGGAGGATAGGATAGGATGGAGGATAGGATAGGATAGGATTGAGGATAGGATAGGATAGAGGATTGGATAGGATAGAGGATAGGATAGAGGATTGGATAGGATAGAGGATAGGATACGATAGAAGATAGGATACGATAGAGGATAGGATATGATAGAGGATAGGATAGGATATGAGATTGAATAGGATAGAGGATAGGATAGGATAGAGGATAGGATAGGATTGAGGAGAGGATAGGATAGAGGATAGGATAGAGGATAGGATAGGATTGAGGAGAGGAGAGGATAGAGGATAGGATAGGATAGAGGTTAGGATAGGATAGAGGATAGGATAGGATAGAGAATAGGATAGGATAGAGGTTAGGTTAGGATTGAGGATAGGATAGGATTGAGGAGAGGATAGGATAGAGGATAGGATAGGATAGAGGATAGGATAGGATATAGGATAGGATATGATAGAGGATAGGATAGGATAGAGAATTGGATAGGATAGAGGATAGGATAGGGTAGAGGATAGGATAGAGGATAGGATAGAGGATAGGATAGGATAGAGGATAGGATACGATAGAAGATAGGATACGATAGAGGATAGGATATGATAGAGGATAGGATAGGATATGAGATTGAATAGGATAGGGGATAGGATAGGATAGAGGATAGGATAGGATTGAGGAGAGGATAGGATAGAGGATAGGATAGAGGATAGGATAGGATAGGATTGAGGAGAGGATAGGATAGAGGATAGGATAGGATAGAGGATAGGATAGGATAGACGATAGGATAGGATAGAGGATAGGATATGATAGATGATAGGATAGGATAGAGGATAGGATAGGATAGGATTGAGGATAGGATAGGATTCAGGATAGGATAGGATAGAGGATAGGATAGGATAGAGGATACTATAGGATAGAGGATACGATAGGATTGAGGATAGGATAGGATAGGAATGAGGATAGGATAGGGGATTGGATAGGATGGAGGATAGGATAGGATGGAGGATAGGATAGGATAGGATTGAGGATAGGATAGGATAGAGGACAGGATAGGATAGAGGATAGGATAGAGGATTGGATAGGATAGAGGATAGGATACGATAGAAGATAGGATACGATAGAGGATAGGATATGATAGAGGATAGGATAGGATAGAGAATTGGATAGGATAGAGGATAGGATAGGATAGACGATAGGATAGGGGATTGATAGGATAGAGATTAGGATGGGATAGAGGATATTATAGGATAGAGGATAGGATAGGATAGAGGATAGGATAGGATAGAGGATAGGATAGGATAGAGTATAGGATAAGATAGTGGATATGATAAGATAGAGGATAGGATAGAATAGAGGACAGGATAGGATAGAGGATAAGATAGGATAGAGGATAGGATAGGATAGAGGATAGGATAGGATAGAGGATAGGATAGGATATAGAATAGGATAGGATAGAGGATAGGTTAGGATTGAGGATAGGATAGGATTAAGGATAGGATAGGGGATAGGATATGATAGAGTATAGGATTGGATAGTGGATAGGATAGGATAGAGCATACGATAGAGGATAGGATAGGATAGGATAGAGAATAGGATAGGATACATGGTATTATAGGGTAGAGGATAGGATAGGGGATTGGATAGGATAGAGGATAGGATAGGATAGAGCATACGATAGTGCATAGGATAGGATAGGATAGAGAATAGGATAGGATAGAGGATAGGATAGGATAGAGGATATTATAGGATAGAGAATAGGATAGGATAGAGGTTAGGTTAGGATTGAGGATAGGATAGGATTGAGGAGAGGATAGGATAGAGGATAGGATAGGATAGAGGATAGGATAGGATAGAGGATAGGATATGATAGAGGATAGGATAGGATAGAGAATTGGATAGGATAGAGGATAGGATAGGATAGACGATAGGATAGGGGATTGATAGGATAGAGATTAGGATGGGATAGAGGATATTATAGGATAGAGGATAGGGTTTATAGAGAATAGGATAGGATAGAGGATAGGATAGGATAGAGGATAGGATAGGGGATTGATAGGATAGAGATTAGGATGGGATAGAGGATATGATAGGATAGAGGATAGGATAGGATAGACGATAGGATAGGATAGAGGATAGGATAGGATAGGGGATGGGATAGGATAGAGCATACGATAGAGGATAGGATAGGATAGGATAGAGAATAGGATAGGATACATGGTATTATAGGGTTGAGGATAGGATAGGGTAGAGGATAGGATAGGGGATAGGATCGGATAGAGCATACGATAGTGCATAGGATAGGATAGGGTTGAGAATAGGATAGGATAGAAGATAATATAGGGTAGAGGATAGGATAGGATAGAGGATAGGATAGAGGATAGGATAGGATAGAGGATAGGATAGGATAGAGAATAGGATAGGGTAGAGGATAGGTTAGGATTGAGGATAGGATAGGATTGAGGATAGGATAGTATAGAGGATACTATAGGATAGAGGATACGATAGGATTGAGGATAGGATAGGAATGAGGATAGGATAGAATTGAGGATAGGATAGGGGATTGGATAGGATGGAGGATAGGATAGGATGGAGGATAGGATAGGATAGGATTGAGGATAGGATAGGATACAGGACAGGATAGGATAGAGGATAGGATAGAGGATTGGATAGGATAGAGGATAGGATACGATAGAAGATAGGATACGATAGAGGATAGGATATGATAGAGGATAGGATAGGATATGAGATTGAATAGGATAGGGGATAGGATAGGATAGAGGATAGGATAGGATTGAGGAGAGGATAGGATAGAGGATAGGATAGAGGATAGGATAGAGGATAGGATAGGATTGAGGAGAGGATAGGATAGAGGATAGGATAGAATACAGTACAGGATAGGATAGAGGATACGATAGGATTGAGGATAGGATAGGAATGAGGATAGGGTAGGATTGAGGATAGGATAGGGGATTGGATAGGATGGAGGATAGGATTGGATTGAGGATAGGATAGGATAGTGGATAGGATAAGATAGAGGATAGGATAGAATAGAGTACAGGATAGGATAGAGGATAAGATAGGATAGAGGATAGGATAGGATAGAGTATAGGATTGGATTGAGGATAGGATAGGATAGAGGACAGGATAGGATAGAGAATAGGATAGGATAGAGGATAGGTTAGGATTGAGGATAGTATAGGATTGAGGAGAGGATAGGATAGAGTATAGGATTGGATTGAGGATATGATAGGATAGTGGATAGGATAAGATAGAGGATAGGATAGAATAGAGTACAGGATAGGATAGAGGATAAGATAGGATAGAGGATAGGATAGGATAGAGGATAGGATTGGATTGAGGATAGGATAGGATAGAGGATAGGATAGGATAGAGGTTAGGTTAGGATTGAGGATAGGATAGGATTGAGGAGAGGATAGGATAGAGGATAGGATAGGATAGAGGATAGGATAGGATAGAGGATAGGATAGGATAGAGGATAGGATAGGATATAGAATAGGATAGGATAGAGGATAGGTTAGGATTGAGGATAGGATAGGATTAAGGATAGGATAGGGGATAGGATATGATAGAGTATAGGATTGGATAGTGGATAGGATAGGATAGAGCATACGATAGAGGATAGGATAGGATAGGATAGAGAATAGGATAGGATACATGGTATTATAGGGTAGAGGATAGGATAGGGGATTGGATAGGATAGAGGATAGGATAGGATAGAGCATACGATAGTGCATAGGATAGGATAGGATAGAGAATAGGATAGGATAGAGGATAGGATAGGATAGAGGATAGGATAGGATAGAGAATAGGATAGGATAGAGGTTAGGTTAGGATTGAGGATAGGATAGGATTGAGGAGAGGATAGGATAGAGGATAGGATAGGATAGAGGATAGGATAGGATAGAGGATAGGATATGATAGAGGATAGGATAGGATAGAGAATTGGATAGGATAGAGGATAGGATAGGATAGACGATAGGATAGGGGATTGATAGGATAGAGATTAGGATGGGATAGAGGATATTATAGGATAGAGGATAGGGTTTATAGAGAATAGGATAGGATAGAGGATAGGATAGGATAGAGGATAGGATAGGGGATTGATAGGATAGAGATTAGGATGGGATAGAGGATATGATAGGATAGAGGATAGGATAGGATAGACGATAGGATAGGATAGAGGATAGGATAGGATAGGGGATGGGATAGGATAGAGCATACGATAGAGGATAGGATAGGATAGGATAGAGAATAGGATAGGATACATGGTATTATAGGGTAGAGGATAGGATAGGGGATAGGATCGGATAGAGCATACGATAGTGCATAGGATAGGATAGGGTTGAGAATAGGATAGGATAGAAGATAATATAGGGTAGAGGATAGGATAGGATAGAGGATAGGATAGAGGATAGGATAGGATAGAGGATAGGATAGGATAGAGAATAGGATAGGGTAGAGGATAGGTTAGGATTGAGGATAGGATAGGATTGAGGATAGGATAGTATAGAGGATACTATAGGATAGAGGATACGATAGGATTGAGGATAGGATAGGAATGAGGATAGGATAGAATTGAGGATAGGATAGGGGATTGGATAGGATGGAGGATAGGATAGGATGGAGGATAGGATAGGATAGGATTGAGGATAGGATAGGATACAGGACAGGATAGGATAGAGGATAGGATAGAGGATTGGATAGGATAGAGGATAGGATACGATAGAAGATAGGATACGATAGAGGATAGGATATGATAGAGGATAGGATAGGATATGAGATTGAATAGGATAGGGGATAGGATAGGATAGAGGATAGGATAGGATTGAGGAGAGGATAGGATAGAGGATAGGATAGAGGATAGGATAGAGGATAGGATAGGATTGAGGAGAGGATAGGATAGAGGATAGGATAGAATACAGTACAGGATAGGATAGAGGATACGATAGGATTGAGGATAGGATAGGAATGAGGATAGGGTAGGATTGAGGATAGGATAGGGGATTGGATAGGATGGAGGATAGGATTGGATTGAGGATAGGATAGGATAGTGGATAGGATAAGATAGAGGATAGGATAGAATAGAGTACAGGATAGGATAGAGGATAAGATAGGATAGAGGATAGGATAGGATAGAGTATAGGATTGGATTGAGGATAGGATAGGATAGAGGACAGGATAGGATAGAGAATAGGATAGGATAGAGGATAGGTTAGGATTGAGGATAGTATAGGATTGAGGAGAGGATAGGATAGAGTATAGGATTGGATTGAGGATATGATAGGATAGTGGATAGGATAAGATAGAGGATAGGATAGAATAGAGTACAGGATAGGATAGAGGATAAGATAGGATAGAGGATAGGATAGGATAGAGGATAGGATTGGATTGAGGATAGGATAGGATAGAGGATAGGATAGGATAGAGGTTAGGTTAGGATTGAGGATAGGATAGGATTGAGGAGAGGATAGGATAGAGGATAGGATAGGATAGAGGATAGGATAGGATAGAGAATAGGATAGGATAGAGGTTAGGTTAGGATTGAGGATAGGATAGGATTGAGGAGAGGATAGGATAGAGGATAGGATAGGATAGAGGATAGGATAGGATAGAGGATAGGATATGATAGAGGATAGGATAGGATAGAGAATTGGATAGGATAGAGGATAGGATAGGATAGACGATAGGATAGGGGATTGATAGGATAGAGATTAGGATGGGATAGAGGATATTATAGGATAGAGGATAGGATAGGATAGAGGATAGGATAGGATAGAGGATAGGATAGGATATAGAATAGGATAGGATAGAGGATAGGTTAGGATTGAGGATAGGATAGGATTAAGGATAGGATAGGGGATAGGATATGATAGAGAATAGGATAGGATACATGGTATTATAGGGTAGAGGATAGGATAGGGGATTGGATAGGATAGAGGATAGGATAGGATAGAGCATACGATAGTGCATAGGATAGGATAGGATAGAGAATAGGATAGGATAGAAGATAGGATAGGATAGAGGATAGGATAGGATAGAGAATAGGATAGGATAGAGGCTAGGTTAGGATTGAGGATAGGATAGGATTGAGGAGAGGATAGGATAGAGGATAGGATAGGATAGAGGATAGGATAGGATAGAGGATAGGATATGATAGAGGATAGGATAGGATAGAGAATTGGATAGGATAGAGGATAGGATAGGATAGACGATAGGATAGGGGATTGATAGGATAGAGATTAGGATGGGATAGAGGATATTATAGGATAGAGGATAGGGTTTATAGAGAATAGGATAGGATAGAGGATAGGATAGGATAGAGGATAGGATAGGGGATTGATAGGATAGAGATTAGGATGGGATAGAGGATAGGATAGGATAGAGGATATGATAGGATAGACGATAGGATAGGATAGAGGATAGGATAGGATAGTGGATAGGATAGGATAGAGCATGCGATAGAGGATAGGATAGGATAGGATAGAGAATAGGATAGGATACATGGTATTATAGGGTTGAGGATAGGATAGGGTAGAGGATAGGATAGGGGATTGGATAGGATAGAGCATACGATAGTGGATAGAATAGGATAGAGGATAGGATAGGATAGAGAATAGGATAGGATAGATGATAGGATAGGATAGAGGATAGGATAGGATAGAGGATAGGATAGAGGATTGGATACGATAGAGGATAGGATACGATAGAGGATAGGATAGGATAGAGGATAGCATTGGATTGATGGTAGGATAGGATAGAGTATAGGATAGGATAGTGGATATGATAAGATAGAGGATAGGATAGAATAGAGGACAGGATAGGATAGAGGATAAGATAGGATAGAGGATAGGATAGGATAGAGGATAGGATAGGATAGAGGATAGGATAGGATAGAGAATAGGATAGGATAGAGGATAGGTTAGGATTGAGGATAGCATAGGATTAAGGATAGGATAGGGGATAGGATATGATAGAGTATAGGATTGGATAGTGGATAGGATAGGATAGAGCATACGATAGAGGATAGGATAGGATAGGATAGAGAATAGGATAGGATACATGGTATTATAGGGTAGAGGATAGGATAGGGGATTGGATAGGATAGAGGATAGGATAGAGGATTGGATAGGATAGAGGATAGGATACGATAGAAGATAGGATACGATAGAGGATAGGATATGATAGAGGATAGGATAGGATATGAGATTGAATAGGATAGAGGATAGGATAGGATAGAGAATAGGATAGGATTGAGGAGAGGATAGGATAGAGGATAGGATAGAGGATAGGATAGGATTGAGGAGAGGATAGGATACATAGTATTCTAGGGTAGAGGATAGGATAGGGGATTGGATAGGATAGAGGATAGGATAGGATAGAGCATACGATAGTGCATAGGATAGGATAGGATAGAGAATAGGATAGGATAGAAGATAGGATAGGGTAGAGGATAGGATAGAGGATAGGATAGAGGATAGGATAGGATAGAGGATAGGATACGATAGAAGATAGGATACGATAGAGGATAGGATATGATAGAGGATAGGATAGGATATGAGATTGAATAGGATAGGGGATAGGATAGGATAGAGGATAGGATAGGATTGAGGAGAGGATAGGATAGAGGATAGGATAGAGGATAGGATAGAGGATAGGATAGGATTGAGGAGAGGATAGGATAGAGGATAGGATAGAATACAGTAAAGGATAGGATAGAGGATACGATAGGATTGAGGATAGGATAGGAATGAGGATAGGATAGGATTGAGGATAGGATAGGGGATTGGATAGGATGGAGGATAGGATTGGATTGAGGATAGGATAGGATAGTGGATAGGATAAGATAGAGGATAGGATAGAATAGAGTACAGGATAGGATAGAGGATAAGATAGGATAGAGGATAGGATAGGATAGAGTATAGGATTGGATTGAGGATAGGATAGGATAGAGGACAGGATAGGATAGAGAATAGGATAGGATAGAGGATAGGTTAGGATTGAGGATAGTATAGGATTGAGGAGAGGATAGGATAGAGTATAGGATTGGATTGAGGATATGATAGGATAGTGGATAGGATAAGATAGAGGATAGGATAGAATAGAGTACAGGATAGGATAGAGGATAAGATAGGATAGAGGATAGGATAGGATAGAGGATAGGATTGGATTGAGGATAGGATAGGATAGAGGATAGGATAGGATAGAGGTTAGGTTAGGATTGAGGATAGGATAGGATTGAGGAGAGGATAGGATAGAGGATAGGATAGGATAGAGGATAGGATAGGATAGAGAATAGGATAGGATAGAGGTTAGGTTAGGATTGAGGATAGGATAGGATTGAGGAGAGTATAGGATAGAGGATAGGATAGGATAGAGGATAGGATAGGATAGAGGATAGGATATGATAGAGGATAGGATAGGATAGAGAATTGGATAGGATAGAGGATAGGATAGGATAGACGATAGGATAGGGGATTGATAGGATAGAGATTAGGATGGGATAGAGGATATTATAGGATAGAGGATAGGATAGGATAGAGGATAGGATAGGATAGAGGATAGGATAGGATATAGAATAGGATAGGATAGAGGATAGGTTAGGATTGAGGATAGGATAGGATTAAGGATAGGATAGGGGATAGGATATGATAGAGAATAGGATAGGATACATGGTATTATAGGGTAGAGGATAGGATAGGGGATTGGATAGGATAGAGGATAGGATAGGATAGAGCATACGATAGTGCATAGGATAGGATAGGATAGAGAATAGGATAGGATAGAAGATAGGATAGGATAGAGGATAGGATAGGATAGAGAATAGGATAGGATAGAGGCTAGGTTAGGATTGAGGATAGGATAGGATTGAGGAGAGGATAGGATAGAGGATAGGATAGGATAGAGGATAGGATAGGATAGAGGATAGGATATGATAGAGGATAGGATAGGATAGAGAATTGGATAGGATAGAGGATAGGATAGGATAGACGATAGGATAGGGGATTGATAGGATAGAGATTAGGATGGGATAGAGGATATTATAGGATAGAGGATAGGGTTTATAGAGAATAGGATAGGATAGAGGATAGGATAGGATAGAGGATAGGATAGGGGATTGATAGGATAGAGATTAGGATGGGATAGAGGATAGGATAGGATAGAGGATATGATAGGATAGACGATAGGATAGGATAGAGGATAGGATAGGATAGTGGATAGGATAGGATAGAGCATGCGATAGAGGATAGGATAGGATAGGATAGAGAATAGGATAGGATACATGGTATTATAGGGTTGAGGATAGGATAGGGTAGAGGATAGGATAGGGGATTGGATAGGATAGAGCATACGATAGTGGATAGAATAGGATAGAGGATAGGATAGGATAGAGAATAGGATAGGATAGATGATAGGATAGGATAGAGGATAGGATAGGATAGAGGATAGGATAGAGGATTGGATACGATAGAGGATAGGATACGATAGAGGATAGGATAGGATAGAGGATAGCATTGGATTGATGGTAGGATAGGATAGAGTATAGGATAGGATAGTGGATATGATAAGATAGAGGATAGGATAGAATAGAGGACAGGATAGGATAGAGGATAAGATAGGATAGAGGATAGGATAGGATAGAGGATAGGATAGGATAGAGGATAGGATAGGATAGAGAATAGGATAGGATAGAGGATAGGTTAGGATTGAGGATAGCATAGGATTAAGGATAGGATAGGGGATAGGATATGATAGAGTATAGGATTGGATAGTGGATAGGATAGGATAGAGCATACGATAGAGGATAGGATAGGATAGGATAGAGAATAGGATAGGATACATGGTATTATAGGGTAGAGGATAGGATAGGGGATTGGATAGGATAGAGGATAGGATAGAGGATAGGATAGGATAGAGCATACGATAGTGCATAGGATAGGATAGGATAGAGAATAGGATAGGATAGAAGATAGGATAGGGTAGAGGATAGGATAGAGGATAGGATAGAGGATAGGATAGGATAGAGGATAGGATACGATAGAAGATAGGATACGATAGAGGATAGGATATGATAGAGGATAGGATAGGATATGAGATTGAATAGGATAGGGGATAGGATAGGATAGAGGATAGGATAGGATTGAGGAGAGGATAGGATAGAGGATAGGATAGAGGATAGGATAGAGGATAGGATAGGATTGAGGAGAGGATAGGATAGAGGATAGGATAGAATACAGTAAAGGATAGGATAGAGGATACGATAGGATTGAGGATAGGATAGGAATGAGGATAGGATAGGATTGAGGATAGGATAGGGGATTGGATAGGATGGAGGATAGGATTGGATTGAGGATAGGATAGGATAGTGGATAGGATAAGATAGAGGATAGGATAGAATAGAGTACAGGATAGGATAGAGGATAAGATAGGATAGAGGATAGGATAGGATAGAGTATAGGATTGGATTGAGGATAGGATAGGATAGAGGACAGGATAGGATAGAGAATAGGATAGGATAGAGGATAGGTTAGGATTGAGGATAGTATAGGATTGAGGAGAGGATAGGATAGAGTATAGGATTGGATTGAGGATAGGATAGGATAGTGGATAGGATAAGATAGAGGATAGGATAGAATAGAGTACAGGATAGGATAGAGGATAAGATAGGATAGAGGATAGGATAGGATAGAGGATAGGATTGGATTGAGGATAGGATAGGATAGAGGATAGGATAGGATAGAGGTTAGGTTAGGATTGAGGATAGGATAGGATTGAGGAGAGGATAGGATAGAGGATAGGATAGGATAGAGGATAGGATAGGATAGAGGATAGGATAGGATAGAGAATTGGATAGGATAGAGGATAGGATAGGATAGAGGATAGGATAGAGGAAAGGATAGAGGATAGGATAGGATAGGATGGAGGATATTATAGGATAGAGGATAGGATTGGATTGTGGATAGGATAGGATAGAGGATAGAATAGGATAGAGGATAGGATAGAGGAAAGGATTGGATTGAGGATAGGATAGGATAGTGGATAGGATAAGATAGAGGATAGGATAGAATAGAGTACAGGACAGGATAGAGGATAAGATAGGATAGAGGATAGGATAGGATTGAGGATAGGATAGGATTGAGGAGAGGATTGAGGAGAGGATAGGATAGGATAGAGGATAGGTTAGGATTGAGGATAGGATAGGAATGAGGAGAGGATAGGATAGAGGATAGGATAGAATAGAGGATAGGATAGGATAGAGGATAGGATAGGATAGAGGATATTATAGGATAGAGGATAGGGTAGGATAGAGAATAGTATAGGATAGAGGATAGGATAGGAGAGAGGATAGGATAGGGGATTGATAGGATAGAGATTAGGATGGGATAGAGGATATTATAGGATAGAGGATAGGATAGGATAGAGGATAGGATAGGATAGAGGATAGGATAGGATAGACGATAGGATAGGATAGAGTATAGGATAGGATAGTGGATATGATAAGATAGAGGATAGGATAGAATAGAGGACAGGATAGGATAGAGGATAAGATAGGATAGAGGATAGGATAGGATAGAGGATAGGATAGGATAGAGGATAGGATAGGATAGAGAATAGGATAGGATAGAGGATAGGTTAGGATTGAGGATAGGATAGGATTAAGGATAGGATAGGATTGAGGATAGGATAGGGGATTGGATAGGATGGAGGATAGGATAGGATGGGGGATAGGATAGGATAGGATTGAGGATAGGATAGGATACAGGACAGGATAGGATAGAGGATAGGATAGAGGATTGGATAAGATAGAGGATAGGATACGATAGAAGATAGGATACGATAGAGGATAGGATATGATAAAGGATAGGATAGGATATGAGATTGAATAGGATAGAGGATAGGATAGGATAGAGAATAGGATAGGATTGAGGAGAGGATAGGATAGAGGATAGGATAGAGGATAGGATATGATAGAGGATAGGATAGGATATGAGATTGAATAGGATAGGGGATAGGATAGGATAGAGGATAGGATAGGATTGAGGATAGGATAGGATTGAGGAGAGGATAGGATAGAGGATAGGATAGGATAGAGGATAGGATAGGATAGAGGATAGGATAGGATAGAGAATTGGATAGGATAGAGGATAGGATAGGATAGAGGATAGGATAGAGGAAAGGATAGAGGATAGGATAGGATAGGATGGAGGATATTATAGGATAGAGGATAGGATTGGATTGTGTATAGGATAGGATAGAGGATAGAATAGGATAGAGGATAGGATAGAGGAAAGGATTGGATTGAGGATAGGATAGGATAGTGGATAGGATAAGATAGAGGATAGGATAGAATAGAGTACAGGACAGGATAGAGGATAAGATAGGATAGAGGATAGGATAGGATTGAGGATAGGATAGGATTGAGGAGAGGATTGAGGAGAGGATAGGATAGGATAGAGGATAGGATAGGATAGAGGATAGGTTAGGATTGAGGATAGGATAGGAATGAGGAGAGGATAGGATAGAGGATAGGATAGGATAGAGGATAGGATAGGATAGAGGATAGGATATGATAGAGGATAGGATATGATAGAGAATTGGATAGGATAGAGGATAGGATAGGATAGACGATAGGATAGGGGATTGATAGGATAGAGATTAGGATGGGATAGAGGATATTATAGGATAGAGGATAGGGTAGGATAGAGAATAGGATAGGATAGAGGATAGGATAGGAGAGAGGATAGGATAGGGGATTGATAGGATAGAGATTAGGATGGGATAGAGGATATTATAGGATAGAGGATAGGATAGGATAGAGGATAGGATAGGATAGAGGATAGGATAGGATAGACGATAGGATAGGATAGAGTATAGGATAGGATAGTGGATATGATAAGATAGAGTATAGGATAGAATAGAGGACAGGATAGGATAGAGGATAAGATAGGATAGAGGATAGGATAGGATAGAGGATAGGATAGGATAGAGGATAGGATAGGATAGAGAATAGGATAGGATAGAGGATAGGTTAGGATTGAGGATAGGATAGGATTAAGGATAGGATAGGGGATAGGATATGATAGAGTATAGGATTGGATAGTGGATAGGATAGAGAATAGGATAGGATACATGGTATTATAGGGTAGAGGATAGGATAGGGGATTGGATAGGATAGAGGATAGGATAGGATAGAGCATACGATAGTGCATAGGATAGGATAGGATTGAGAATAGGATAGGATAGAAGATAGGATAGGGTAGAGGATAGGATAGGATAGAGGATAGGATAGAGGATAGGATAGGATAGAGGATAGGATAGGATAGAGAATAGGATAGGGTAGAGGATAGGTTAGGATTGAGGATAGGATAGGATTGAGGATAGGATAGTATAGAGGATACTATAGGATAGAGGATACGATAGGATTGAGGATAGGATAGGATTGAGGATAGGATAGGGGATTGGATAGGATGGAGGATAGGATAGGATGGGGGATAGGATAGGATAGGATTGAGGATAGGATAGGATACAGGACAGGATAGGATAGAAGATAGGATAGGGTAGAGGATAGGATAGATAATAGGATAGAGGATAGGATAGGATAGAGGATAGGATACGATAGAAGATAGGATACGATAGAGGATAGGATATGATAGAGGATAGGATAGGATATGAGATTGAATAGGATAGGGGATAGGATAGGATAGAGGATAGGATAGGATTGAGGAGAGGAGAGGATAGAGGATAGGATAGGATAGAGGATAGGATAGAGGAAAGGATAGAGGATAGGATAGGATTGAGGAGAGGATAGAATAGAGGATAGGATAGGATAGAGGATAGGATAGGATAGAGGGTAGGATAGGATAGAGAATAGGATAGGATAGAGGTTAGGTTAGGTTTCAGGATAGGATAGGATTGAGGAGAGGATATTATAGAGGATAGGATAGGATAGAGGATAGGATAGGATAGAGGATAGGATATGATAGAGGATAGGATAGGATAGAGAATTGGATAGGATAGAGGATAGGATAGGATAGAGGATAGGATAGGGGATTGATAGGATAGAGATTAGGATGGGATAGAATATATTATAGGATAGAGGATAGGATAGGATAGAGGATAGGATAGGATAGACGATAGGATAGGATAGAGAATAGGATATGATAGATGATAGGATATGATAGAGGATAGGATAGGATAGAGAATTGGATAGGATAGAGGATAGGATAGGATAGGATAGGATAGAGGATATTATAGGATAGAGGATAGGATTGGATTGAGGATAGGATAGAATAGAGGATAGAATAGGATGGAGGATAGGATAGGATAGTGGATAGGATAAGATAGAGGATAGGATAGAATAGAGTACAGGATAGGATAGAGGATAAGATAGGATAGAGGATAGGATAGGATTGAGGATAGGATAGGATTGAGGAGAGGATAGGATAGAGGATAGGATAGGATAGAGGATAGGATAGGATAGAGGATAGGATATGATAGAGGATAGGATATGATAGAGAATTGGATAGGATAGAGGATAGGATAGGATAGACGATAGGATAGGGGATTGATAGGATAGAGATTAGGATGGGATAGAGGATATTATAGGATAGAGGATAGGGTAGGATAGAGAATAGGATAGGATAGAGGATAGGATAGGAGAGAGGATAGGATAGGGGATTGATAGGATAGAGATTAGGATGGGATAGAGGATATTATAGGATAGAGGATAGGTTAGGATAGAGGATAGGATAGGATAGAGGATAGGATAGGATAGACGATAGGATAGGATAGAGTATAGGATAGGATAGTGGATATGATAAGATAGAGGATAGGATAGAATAGAGGACAGGATAGGATAGAGGATAAGATAGGATAGAGGATAGGATAGGATAGAGGATAGGATAGGATAGAGGATAGGATAGGATAGAGAATAGGATAGGATAGAGGATAGGTTAGGATTGAGGATAGGATAGGATTAAGGATAGGATAGGGGATAGGATATGATAGAGTATAGGATTGGATAGTGGATAGGATAGAGAATAGGATAGGATACATGGTATTATAGGGTAGAGGATAGGATAGGGGATTGGATAGGATAGAGGATAGGATAGGATAGAGCATACGATAGTGCATAGGATAGGATAGGATTGAGAATAGGATAGGATAGAAGATAGGATAGGGTAGAGGATAGGATAGGATAGAGGATAGGATAGAGGATAGGATAGGATAGAGGATAGGATAGGATAGAGAATAGGATAGGGTAGAGGATAGGTTAGGATTGAGGATAGGATAGGATTGAGGATAGGATAGTATAGAGGATACTATAGGATAGAGGATACGATAGGATTGAGGATAGGATAGGATTGAGGATAGGATAGGGGATTGGATAGGATGGAGGATAGGATAGGATGGGGGATAGGATAGGATAGGATTGAGGATAGGATAGGATACAGGACAGGATAGGATAGAAGATAGGATAGGGTAGAGGATAGGATAGATAATAGGATAGAGGATAGGATAGGATAGAGGATAGGATACGATAGAAGATAGGATACGATAGAGGATAGGATATGATAGAGGATAGGATAGGATATGAGATTGAATAGGATAGGGGATAGGATAGGATAGAGGATAGGATAGGATTGAGGAGAGGAGAGGATAGAGGATAGGATAGGATAGAGGATAGGATAGAGGAAAGGATAGAGGATAGGATAGGATTGAGGAGAGGATAGAATAGAGGATAGGATAGGATAGAGGATAGGATAGGATAGAGGGTAGGATAGGATAGAGAATAGGATAGGATAGAGGTTAGGTTAGGTTTCAGGATAGGATAGGATTGAGGAGAGGATATTATAGAGGATAGGATAGGATAGAGGATAGGATAGGATAGAGGATAGGATATGATAGAGGATAGGATAGGATAGAGAATTGGATAGGATAGAGGATAGGATAGGATAGAGGATAGGATAGGGGATTGATAGGATAGAGATTAGGATGGGATAGAATATATTATAGGATAGAGGATAGGATAGGATAGAGGATAGGATAGGATAGACGATAGGATAGGATAGAGAATAGGATATGATAGATGATAGGATATGATAGAGGATAGGATAGGATAGAGAATTGGATAGGATAGAGGATAGGATAGGATAGGATAGAGGATATTATAGGATAGAGGATAGGATTGGATTGAGGATAGGATAGAATAGAGGATAGAATAGGATAGAGGATAGGATAGGACAGTGGATAGGATAAGATAGAGGATAGGATAGAATAGAGTACAGGATAGGATAGAGGATAAGATAGGATAGAGGATAGGATAGGATTGAGGATAGGATAGGATTGAGGAGAGGATAGGATAGAGGATAGGATAGGATAGAGGATAGGATAGAGAAAAGGATAGAGGATAGGATATGATAGAGGATAGGATAGGATATGAGATTGAATAGGATAGAGGATAGGATAGCATAGAGGATAGGATAGGATTGAGGAGAGGATAGGATAGAGGATAGGATAGAGGATAGGATAGGATTGAGGAGAGGATAGGATAGAGAATAGGATAGGATAGAGGATAGGATAGGATAGAGGATAGGATAGGATAGAGAATAGGATAGGATTGAGGTTAGGTTAGGATTGAGGATAGGATAGGATTGAGGAGAGGATAGGATAGAGGATAGGATAGGATAGACGATAGGATAGGATAGAGGATAGGATATGATAGAGGATAGGATAGGATAGAGAATTGGATAGGATAGAGGATAGGATAGGATTGAGGAGAGGATAGGATAGAGGATAGGATAGGATAGAGGATAGGATAGAGGATAGGATAGGATTGAGGAGAGGATAGGATAGAGGATAGGATAGGATAGAGGATAGGATAGGATAGACGATAGGATAGGATAGAGGATAGGATATGATAGATGATAGGATAGGATAGAGGATAGGATAGGATAGGATTGAGGATAGGATAGGATTGAGGATAGGATAGGATAGAGGATAGGATAGGATAGAGGATACTATAGGATAGAGGATACGATAGGATTGAGGATAGGATAGGATAGGATTGAGGATAGGATAGGGGATTGGATAGGATGGAGGATAGGATAGGATGGAGGATAGGATAGGATAGGATTGAGGATAGGATAGGATAGAGGACAGGATAGGATAGAGGATAGGATAGAGGATTGGATAGGATAGAGGATAGGATACGATAGAGGATAGGATAGGATAGAGGATAGCATTGGATTGATGATAGGATAGGATAGAGGATAGAATAGGACAGAGTATAGGATAGGATAGTGGATATGATAAGATAGAGGATAGGATAGAATAGAGGACAGGATAGGATAGAGGATAAGATAGGATAGAGGATAGGATAGGGGATTGATAGGATAGAGATTAGGATGGGATAGAGGATATTATAGGATAGAGGATAGGGTAGGATAGAGAATAGGATAGGATAGAGGATAGGATAGGATAGAGGATGGGATAGGGGATTGATAGGATAGAGATTAGGATGGGATAGAGGATAGGATAGGATAGAGGATAGGATAGGATAGACGATAGGATAGGATAGAGGATAGGATAGGATAGTGGATAGGATAGGATAGAGCATACGATAGAGGATAGGATAGGATAGGATAGAGAATAGGATAGGATACATGGTATTATAGGGTTGAGGATAGGATAGGGTAGAGGATAGGATAGGGGATTGGATAGGATAGAGCATACGATAGTGGATAGAATAGGATAGAGGATAGGATAGGATAGAGAATAGGATAGGATAGATGATAGGATAGGATAGAGGATAGGATAGAGGATAGGATAGGATAGAGGATAGGATAGGATAGAGAATAGGATAGGGTAGAGGATAGGTTAGGATTGAGGATAGGGTAGGATTGAGGATAGGATAGTATAGAGGATAGGATACGATAGAAGATAGGATACGATAGAGGATAAGATAGGATAGAGGATAGGATAGGGGATTGATAGGATAGAGATTAGGATGGGATAGAGGATATTATAGGATAGAGGATAGGGTAGGATAGAGAATAGGATAGGATAGAGGATAGGATAGGATAGAGGATGGGATAGGGGATTGATAGGATAGAGATTAGGATGGGATAGAGGATAGGATAGGATAGAGGATAGGATAGGATAGACGATAGGATAGGATAGAGGATAGGATAGGATAGTGGATAGGATAGGATAGAGCATACGATAGAGGATAGGATAGGATAGGATAGAGAATAGGATAGGATACATGGTATTATAGGGTTGAGGATAGGATAGGGTAGAGGATAGGATAGGGGATTGGATAGGATAGAGCATACGATAGTGGATAGAATAGGATAGAGGATAGGATAGGATAGAGAATAGGATAGGATAGATGATAGGATAGGATAGAGGATAGGATAGAGGATAGGATAGGATAGAGGATAGGATAGGATAGAGAATAGGATAGGGTAGAGGATAGGTTAGGATTGAGGATAGGGTAGGATTGAGGATAGGATAGTATAGAGGATAGGATACGATAGAAGATAGGATACGATAGAGGATAGGATATGATAGAGGATAGGATAGGATTGAGGAGAGGAGAGGATAGAGGATAGGATAGGATAGAGGATAGGATAGAGGAAAGGATAGAGGATAGGATAGGATAGGATAGAGGATAGTATAGGATAGAGGACAGGATTGGATTGAGGATAGGACAGAATAGTGGATAGAATAGGATAGAGGATAGGATAGGATAGTGGATAGGATAAGATAGAGGATAGGATAGAATAGAGTACAGGATAGGATAGAGGATAAGATAGGATAGAGGATAGGATAGGATTGAGGATAGGATAGGATTGAGGAGAGGAGAGGATAGAGGATAGGATAGGATAGAGGATAGGATAGAGGATAGGATAGAGGATAGGATAGGATAGGATAGAGGATATTATAGGATAGAGGATAGGATTGGATTGAGGATAGGATAGGATAGAGGATAGAATAGGATAGAGGATAGGATAGGATTGAGGAGAGGATAGGATAGAGGATAGGATAGGATAGGATAGAGGATATTATAGGATAGAGGATAGGATTGAATTGAGGATAGGATTGGATAGAGGATAGGATAGGATAGAGAATTGGATAGGATAGAGGATAGGATAGGATAGAGGATAGGATAGGGGATTGATAGGATAGAGATTAGGACGGGATAGAATATATTATAGGATAGAGGATAGGATAGGATAGAGGATAGTATAGGATAGACGATAGGATAGGATAGAGGATAGGATATGATAGATGATAGGATAGGATAGAGGATAGGATAGGATAGGATTGAGGATAGGATAGGATTGAGGATAAGATAGGATAGAGGATAGGATAGGATAGAGGATACTATAGGATAGAGGATACGATAGGATTGAGGATAGGATAGGAATGAGGATAGGATAGGATTGAGGATAGGATAGGGGATTGGATAGGATGGAGGATAGGATTGGATTGAGGATAGGATAGGATAGTGGATAGGATAAGATAGAGGATAGGATAGAATAGAGTACACGATAGGATAGAGGATAAGATAGGATAGAGGATAGGATAGGATAGAGGATAGGATTGGATTGAGGATAGGATAGGATAGAGGATAGAATAGGATAGAGGATAGGATAGGATTGAGGAGAGGATAGGATAGAGGATAGGATAGGATAGGATAGAGGATATTATAGGATAGAGGATAGGATTGAATTGAGGATAGGATTGGATTGAGGATAGGATAGGATAGAGAATTGGATAGGATAGAGGATAGGATAGGATAGAGGATAGGATAGGGGATTTATAGGATAGAGATTAGGATGGGATAGAATATATTATAGGATAGAGGATTGGATAGGATAGATTATAGGATACGATAGAGGATAGGATAGGATAGAGTATAGGGTTGGATTGAGGATAGGATAGGATAGAGGATAGAATAGGATATAGGATAGGATAGGATTGAGGAGAGGATAGAATAGAGGATAGGATAGGATAGAGGATAGGATAGAGGATAGGATAGAGGATAGGATAGAGGATAGGATAGAGGATAGGATAGGATAGAGGATAGGATAGGATAGGAATGAGGATAGGATAGGATTGAGGATAGGATAGGATAGAGGATAGGATAGGGGATTGATAGGATAGAGATTAGGATGGGATTGAGGATATTATAGGATAGAGCATAGGGTAGGATAGAGAATAGGATAGGATAGAGCATAGGATAGGATAGGATAGAGAATAGGATAGGATAGAGGATAGGATAGGGGATTGATAGGATAGAGATTAGGATGGGATAGAGGATGTTATAGGTTAGAGGATAGGGTAGGATAGAGAATAGGATAGGATAGAGGATAGGATAGGATAGAGGATAGGATAGGGGATTGATAGGATAGAGATTAGGATGGGATAGAGGATATTATAGGATAGAGCATGGGGTAGGATAGAGAATAGGATAGGATAGAGCATAGGATAGGATAGGATAGAGAATAGGATAGGATACATGGTATTCTAGGGTAGAGGATAGGAAAGTGGATTGGATAGGATAGAGGATAGGATAGGATAGAGCATACGATAGTGCATAGGATAGGATAGGATAGAGAATAGGATAGGATAGAAGATAGGATAGGGTAGAGGATAGGATAGGATACGATAGAGGATATTATAGGATAGAGGATAGGATTGAATTGAGGATAGGATTGGATAGAGGATAGGATAGGATAGAGAATTGGATAGGATAGAGGATAGGATAGGATAGAGGATAGCATAGGGGATTGATAGGATAGAGATTAGGATGGGATAGAGGATATTATAGGATAGAGGATAGGATAGGATAGAGGATAGGATAGGATAGGATTGAGGATAGGATAGGATTGAGGATAGGATAGGATAGAGGATAGGATAGGATAGAGGATACAATAGGATAGAGGATACGATAGGATTGAGGATAGGATAGGAATGAGGATAGGATAGGATTGAGGATAGGATAGGGGATTGGATAGGATGGAGGATAGGATAGGATGGAGGATAGGATAGGATAGGATTGAGGATAGGATAGAATAGAGAATAGGATAGGATAGAGGATAGGATAGAGGATTGGATAGGATAGAGGATAGGATACGATAGAAGATAGGATACGATAGAGGATAGGATATGATAGAGGATAGGATAGGATATGAGATTGAATAGGATAGAGTATAGGATAGGATAGAGGATAAGATAGGATAGAGGATAGGATAGGATAGAGGATAAGATAGGATAGAGGATAGGATAGGATAGAGGATAGGATAGGATAGAGGATAGGATAGGGTAGAGAAGGATAGGATAAGGGATTGGATGAGATGGAGGATCGGACAGGATGGAGGATAGGATAGGATAGGATTGAGTATAGGATAGGATAGAGGATAGGATAGGATAGAGGATAGGATAGGATTGAGGATAGGATAGGATAGAGGATAGGATAGGATAGAGGATACAATAGTATAGGAATGAGGAGAGGATAGGATTCAGGATAGGATAGGGGATTGGATAGGATGGAGGATAGGATAGGATGGAGGATAGGATAGGATAGGATAGAGGATAGGATAGGATAGAGGATAGGATAGGATAGAGGATAGGATAGGATAGAGGATAGGATACAGGATTGGATAGAATAGAGGATAGGATACGATAGAAGATAGGATACGATAGAGGATAGGATATGATAGAGGATAGGATAGGATATGAGATTGAATAGGATAGAGGATAGGATAGGATAGAGGATAGGATAGGATTGAGGAGAGGATAGGATAGAGGATAGGATAGGATTGAGGAGAGGATAGGATAGAGGATAGGATAGGATAGAGGATAGGATAGGGTAGAGAAGGATATAATAGGGGATTGGATAGGATGGAGGATCGGACAGGATGGAGGATAGGATAGGATAGGATTGAGTATAGGATAGGATAGAGGATAGGATAGAGGATTGGATAGGATAGAGGATAGGATACGATAGAGGATAGGATAGGATAGAGAATAGGATATAGGATTGGATAGGATAGAGGATAGAATAGGATACAGGATAGGATAGGATAGAGGATAGGATAGGATAGGGGATTGGATAGAATAAAGGATAGGATAGGATACAGGATAGGATAGGATAGAGGATATGATAGGATAGAGGATAGGATAGGATAGAGTATAGGATGGGACAGAGGATAGGATAGGATAGAGGATAGGATAGGATAGGATAGAGGATAGGATAGGATAGAGGATAGGATAGTTGATATTATAGTAAAGAGGATAGGATATGATAGAGGATAGGATAGGGGACTGGATAGGATAGAGGATAGGATAGGATAGAGGATAGGATAGGATAGAGGATAGGATAGGATAGGATAGAGGATAGGATACGATAGAGGATAGGATAGGATAGAGGATAGGATAGGATAGAGGATAGGATAGGCTAGAGGATACGATATAGGAGTGGATAGGATAGAGGATAGGATACGATAGAGGATAGGATAGGATATAGGATAGGGTAGCGGAAAGGATAGGATAGAGTATAGAATAGGATAGAGGATAAGATAGGATAGAGGTTAGGATATGATAGAGTATAGGATAGGATAGGGGATTGGATAGGATAGAGGATAGGATATGATATAGGATAGGATAGGATAGAGGGTAGGATAGGATAGAGGATAGGATAGGAGTGGATAGTGAATAGGATATAGGATTGGATTGGATAGAGGATAGAATAGGATAGAGGATAAGATAGGATAGAGGATAGGATATGATAGAGGATAGGATAGGATAGAGGATAGGATAGGATAGAGGATAGGATAGGGGATTGGATAGAATAGAGGATAGGATAGGATACAGGATAGGATAGGATAGAGGATATGATAGGATAGAGGATAGGATAGGATTGAGGATAGGATAGGATAGAGGATAGGATAGGATATAGAATAGGATAGGATAGAGGGTAGGATAGGATAGAGGATAGGATAGGCTAGAGGATACGATATAGGAGTGGATAGGATAGAGGATAGGATACGATAGAGGATAGGATAGGATAGAGAATAGGATATAGGATTGGATAGGATAGAGGATAGAATAGGATAGAGGATAGGATAGGATAGAGGATAGGATAGGATATAGGATAGGATAGGATAGAGGGTAGGATAGGATAGAGGATAGGATAGGATAGGATAGAGAATAGGATATAGGATTGGATAGGATAGAGGATAGAATAGGATACAGGATAGGATAGGATAGAGGATATGATAGGATATAGGATAGGATAGGATAGAGGGTAGGATAGGATAGAGGATAAGATAGGATAGGATAGAGAATAGGATATAGGATTGGATAGGATAGAGGATAGAATAGGATACAGGATAGGATAGGATAGAGGATAGGATAGGATAGGGGATTGGATAGAATAAAGGATAGGATAGGATACAGGATAGGATAGGATAGAGGATATGATAGGATAGAGGATAGGATAGGATAGAGTATAGGATGGGACAGAGGATAGGATAGGATAGAGGATAGGATAGGATAGGATAGAGGATAGGATAGTTGATATTATAGTAAAGAGGATAGGATATGATAGAGGATAGGATAGGGGACTGGATAGGATAGAGGATAGGATAGGATAGAGGATAGGATAGGATAGAGGATAGGATAGGATAGAGGATAGGATAGGATAGAGGATAGGATAGGATAGGATAGAGGATAGGATACGATAGAGGATAGGATAGGATAGAGGATAGGATAGGATAGAGGATAGGATAGGGGATTGGATAGAATAGAGGATAGGATAGGATACAGGATAGGATAGGATAGAGGATATGATAGGATAGAGGGTAGGATAGGATAGAGGATAGGATAGGAGTGGATAGTGAATAGGATATAGGATTGGATTGGATAGAGGATAGAATAGGATAGAGGATAAGATAGGATAGAGGATAGGATATGATAGAGGATAGGATAGGATAGAGGATAGGATAGGATAGAGGATAGGATAGGGGATTGGATAGAATAGAGGATAGGATAGGATACAGGATAGGATAGGATAGAGGATATGATAGGATAGAGGATACGATATTATGGAGGATAGGATAGGATAGACGATAGGATAGGATAGAGGATAGGATATGATAGATGATAGGATAGGATAGAGGATAGGATAGGATAGGATTGAGGATAGGATAGGATTGAGGAGAGGATAGGATAGAGGATAGGATAGGATAGAGGATAAGATAGGATAGAGGATAGGATAGGATAGAGGATAGGATAGGATAGAGGATAGGATAGGGGATTGGATAAGATGGAGGATCGGACAGGATGGAGGATAGGATAGGATAGGATTGAGTATAGGATAGGATAGAGGATAGGATAGGATAGAGGATAGGATAGGATTGAGGATAGGATAGGATAGAGGATAGGATAGGATAGAGGATACAATAGTATAGGAATGAGGAGAGGATAGGATTCAGGATAGGATAGGATAGAGGATAGGATAGATTTGAGGATATGATCGAATTGGGGATAGGATAGCATAGAGGATAGGATAGGATTGAGGATAGGATAGGATAGAGGATAGGATAGGATAGAGAAGAGGATAGGATAGAGGATAGGATAGGATTGAGGATAGGATAGGATTGAGGATAGGATAGGATAGAGGATAAGATAGGATAGAGGATAGGATAGGATAGAGTATAGGATTGGATAGAGGATAGGATAGAGGATTGGATAGGATTGAGGATAGGATACGATAGAGGATCGGATAGGATAGAGTATAGGATTGGATTGAGGATAGGATAGGATAGAGGATAGAATAGGATGGAGAATTGGTTAGGATTGAGAAGAGGATAGGATAGAGGATAGGATAGGATAGAGGATAGGATAGGATAGAGGATACGATAGGAGAGAGGATAGGATAAGTTTCAGGATAGGATAGCATAGATGATAGGATGGTATAGAGTATAGGATAGGATTGCATAAATGATAGGATAGGATAGAGGATAGGATAGATTTGAGGATATGATCGAATTGGGGATAGGATAGCATAGAGGATAGGATAGGATAGAGGATAGGATAGGATAGAGGATACAATAGGATAGAGGATACGATAGGATTGAGGATAGGATAGGAATGAGGATAGGATAGGATTGAGGATAGGATAGGGGATTGGATAGGATGGAGGATAGGATAGGATGGAGGATAGGATAGGATAGGATTGATGATAGGATAGGATAGAGAATAGGATAGGATAGAGGATAGGATAGAGGATTGGATAGGATAGAGGATAGGATACGATAGAAGATAGGATACGATAGAGGATAGGATATGATAGAGGATAGGATAGGATATGAGATTGAATAGGATAGAGGATAGGATAGGATAGAGGATAGGATAGGATTGAGGAGAGGATAGGATAGAGGATAGGATAGGATTGAGGAGAGGATAGGATAGAGGATAGGATAGGATAGAGGATAGGATAGGGTAGAGAAGGATATAATAGGGGATTGGATAGGATGGAGGATCGGACAGGATGGAGGATAGGATAGGATAGGATTGAGTATAGGATAGGATAGAGGATAGGATAGGATAGAGGATAGGATAGAGGATTGGATAGGATAGAGGATAGGATACGATAGAAGATAGGATACGATAGAGGATAGGATATGATAGAGGATAGGATAGTATTGAGGATAGGATAGGATACAGGATAGGATAGGATAGAGGATATGATAGGATATAGGATAGGATAGGATAGAGGGTAGGATAGGATAGAGGATAGGATAGGATAGGATAGAGAATAGGATATAGGATTGGATAGGATAGAGGATAGAATAGGATACAGGATAGGATAGGATAGAGGATAGGATAGGATAGGGGATTGGATAGAATAGAGGATAGGATAGGATACAGGATAGGATAGGATAGAGGATATGATAGGATAGAGGATAGGATAGGATAGAGTATAGGATGGGACAGAGGATAGGATAGGATAGAGGATAGGATAGGATAGGATAGAGGATAGGATAGTTGATATTATAGTAAAGAGGATAGGATATGATAGAGGATAGGATAGGGGACTGGATAGGATAGAGGATAGGATAGGATAGAGGATAGGATAGGATAGGATAGAGGATAGGATACGATAGAGGATAGGATAGGATAGAGGATAGGATAGGATAGAGGATAGGATAGGCTAGAGGATACGATATAGGAGTGGATAGGATAGAGGATAGGATACGATAGAGGATAGGATAGGATATAGGATAGGGTAGCGGAAAGGATAGGATAGAGTATAGAATAGGATACAGGATAAGATAGGATAGAGGTTAGGATATGATAGAGTATAGGATAGGATAGAGGAGAGGATAGGGGATTGGATAGGATAGAGGATAGGATATGATATAGGATAGGATAGGATAGAGGGTAGGATAGGATAGAGGATAGGATAGGAGTGGATAGTGAATAGGATATAGGATTGGATTGGATAGAGGATAGAATAGGATAGAGGATAAGATAGGATAGAGGATAGGTTATGATAGAGGATAGGATAGGATAGAGGATAGGATAGGATAGAGGATAGGATAGGGGATTGGATAGAATAGAGGATAGGATAGGATACAGGATAGGATAGGATAGAGGATATGATAGGATAGAGGATAGGATAGGATAGAGGATACGATATTATGGAGGATAGGATAGGATAGGCGATAGGATAGGATAGAGGATAGGATATGATAGATGATAGGATAGGATAGAGGATAGGATAGGATAGGATTGAGGATAGGATGGGATAGAGGATAGGATAGGATAGAGGATACAATAGGATAGAGGATACGATAGGATTGAGGATAGGATAGGAATGAGGATAGGATAGGATTGAGGATAGGATAGGGGATTGGATAGGATGGAGGATAGGATAGGATAGGATTGAGGATAGGATAGGATAGAGAATAGGATAGGATAGAGGATAGGATAGAGGATTGGATAGGATAGAGGATAGGATACGATAGAAGATAGGATACGATAGAGGATAGGATATGATAGAGGATAGGATAGGATATGAGATTGAATAGGATAGAGGATAGGATAGGATAGAGGATAGGATAGGATTGAGGAGAGGATAGGATAGAGGATAGGATAGAGGATAGGATAGAGGATAGGATAGGATTGAGGAGAGGATAGGATAGAGGATAGGATAGGATAGAGGATAAGATAGGATAGAGGATAGGATAGGATAGAGGATAGGATAGGATAGAGGATAGGATAGGGTAGAGAAGGATAGGATAGGGGATTGGATAAGATGGAGGATCGGACAGGATGGAGGATAGGATAGGATAGGATTGAGTATAGGATAGGATAGAGGATAGGATAGGATAGAGGATAGGATAGGATTGAGGATAGGATAGGATAGAGGATAGGATAGGATAGAGGATAGGATAGGGTAGAGAAGGATAGGATAGGGGATTGGATAAGATGGAGGATCGGACAGGATGGAGGATAGGATAGGATAGGATTGAGTATAGGATAGGATAGAGGATAGGATAGGATAGAGGATAGGATAGGATAGAGGATAGAATAGGATAGAGGATAGGATACGATAGAGGATATTATATGATAGAGGATAGGATAGGATAGAGTATTTTATAGGATTGGGGATAGGATTGGATAGAGGATAGGATAGGATAGGATTGAGGATAGGATAGTATAGAGGATACGATAGAATTGAGGCTAGGATAGGATAGAGGATGCGATAGGATAAAGGGTAGGATAGGATAGAGGATGCGATAGGATAAAGGGTAGGATAGGATAGAGGGTAGGATAGGATAGAGGATACGATAGAGGATTGGATAGGATGGAGGATAGGATACGATAGTGGATACGATAGGATAGGATAGAGAATAGGATAGGATAGATGATATTACAGGATAGAGGATAGGATAGGATAGAGGATACGATATTATGGAGGATAGGATAGGATAGACGATAGGATAGGATAGAGGAAAGAATTGCGGATTGGATAGCATAGAGGATAGGATAGGATAGAGGATAGGATAGAATACGGGATACGATAGCGTTGAGGATAGGATAGGGTTCAGGATAGGATAGGATTGAGGATAGGATAGGATTTAGGATAGGATAGGATAGAGGATACGATATGATAGAGGGTAGGATAGGATAGAGGGGAGGATAGGATAGAGGATACGATAGAGGATTGGATAGGATAGAGGATAGGATAGGATAGTGGATAGGATAAGATAGAGGATATGATAGAATAGAGTACAGGATAGGATAGAGGATAAGATAGGGTAGAGGATAGGATAGGATAGAGGATAGGATAGGATAGAGGATAGGATACAGGATTGGATAGGATAGAGGATAGGATAGGATAGAGAATATTATAATATAGAAGATAGGATAAGATAGAGGATAGGATAGAGGATTGGATAGGATAGAGGATAGGATACGATAGAGGATAGGATAGGATTGGATAGTGAATAGGATATAGGATTGGATTGGATAGAGGATAGAATAGGATAGAGGATAAGATAGGATAGAGGATAGGATATGATAGAGGATAGGATAGGATAGAGGATAGGATTGGATAGAGGATAGGATAGGGGATTGGATAGAATAGAGGATAGGATAGGATACAGGATAGGATAGGATAGAGGATATGATAGGATAGAGGATAGGATAGGATAGAGGATAGGATAGGATAGAGAATAGGATAGGATAGAGGATAGGATAGGATAGAGGATCGGATAGGATAGGATAGATGATATTATAGTAAAGAGGATAGGATATGATAGAGGATAGGATAGGGGACTGGATAGGATAGAGGATAGGATAGGATAGAGGATAGGATAGGATAGAGGATAGGATAGGATAGAGGATAGGATATGATAGAGGATAGGATGGGATAGAGAATTGGATAGGATAGAGGATAGGATAGGATAGAGGATAGGATAGGGGATTGATAGGATAGAGATTAGGATGGGATAGAATATATTATAGGATAGAGGATAGGATAGGATAGAGGATAGGATAGGATAGACGATAGGATAGGATAGAGAATAGGATATGATAGATGATAGGATATGATAGAGGATAGGATAGGATAGAGAATTGGATAGGATAGAGGATAGGATAGGATAGGATAGAGGATATTATAGGATAGAGGATAGGATTGGATTGAGGATAGGATAGAATAGAGGATAGAATAGGATAGAGGATAGGATAGGATAGTGGATAGGATAAGATAGAGGATAGGATAGAATAGAGTACAGGATAGGATAGAGGATAAGATAGGATAGAGGATAGGATAGGATTGAGGATAGGATAGGATAGAGGATAGGATAGGATAGAGGATACAATAGTATAGGAATGAGGAGAGGATAGGATTCAGGATAGGATAGGATAGAGGATAGGATAGATTTGAGGATATGATCGAATTGGGGATAGGATAGCATAGAGGATAGGATAGGATTGAGGATAGGATAGGATAGAGGATAGGATAGGATAGAGAAGAGGATAGGATATAGGATAGGATTGAGGATAGGATAGGATTGAGGATAGGATAGGATAGAGGATAAGATAGGATAGAGGATAAGATAGGATAGAGTATAGGATTGGATAGAGGATAGGATAGAGGATTGGATAGGATTGAGGATAGGATACGATAGAGGATCGGATAGGATAGAGTATAGGATTGGATTGAGGATAGGATAGGATAGAGGATAGAATAGGATGGAGAATTGGTTAGGATTGAGAAGAGGATAGGATAGAGGATAGGATAGGATAGAGGATAGGATAGGATAGAGGATACGATAGGAGAGAGGATAGGATAAGTTTCAGGATAGGATAGCATAGATGATAGGATGGTATAGAGTATAGCATAGGATTGCATAAATGATAGGATAGAATAGAGGATAGGATAGATTTGAGGATATGATCGAATTGGGGATAGGATAGCATAGAGGATAGGATAGGATAGAGGATAGGATAGGATAGAGGATACAATAGGATAGAGGATACGATAGGATTGAGGATAGGATAGGAATGAGGATAGGATAGGATTGAGGATAGGATAGGGGATTGGATAGGATGGAGGATAGGATAGGATGGAGGATAGGATAGGATAGGATTGAGGATAGGATAGGATAGAGAATAGGATAGGATAGAGGATAGGATAGAGGATTGGATAGGATAGAGGATAGGATACGATAGAAGATAGGATACGATAGAGGATAGGATATGATAGAGGATAGGATAGGATATGAGATTGAATAGGATAGAGTATAGGATAGGATAGAGGATAAGATAGGATAGAGGATAGGATAGGATAGAGGATAAGATAGGATAGAGGATAGGATAGGATAGAGGATAGGATAGGATAGAGGATAGGATAGGGTAGAGAAGGATAGGATAAGGGATTGGATAAGATGGAGGATCGGACAGGATGGAGGATAGGATAGGATAGGATTGAGTATAGGATAGGATAGAGGATAGGATAGGATAGAGGATAGGATAGGATTGAGGATAGGATAGGATAGAGTATAGAATAGGATAGAGGATAAGATAGGATAGAGGTTAGGATATGATAGAGTATAGGATAGGATAGAGGAGAGGATAGGGGATTGGATAGGATAGAGGATAGGATATGATATAGGATAGGATAGGATAGAGGGTAGGATAGGATAGAGGATAGGATAGGAGTGGATAGTGAATAGGATATAGGATTGGATTGGATAGAGGATAGAATAGGATAGAGGATAAGATAGGATAGAGGATAGGATATGATAGAGGATAGGATAGGATAGAGGATAGGATAGGATAGAGGATAGGATAGGGGATTGGATAGAATAGAGGATAGGATAGGATACAGGATAGGATAGGATAGAGGATATGATAGGATAGAGGATAGGATAGGATTGAGGATAGGATAGGATAGAGGATAGGATAGGATATAGAATAGGATAGGATAGAGGGAGGATAGGATAGAGGATAGGATAGGCTAGAGGATACGATATAGGAGTGGATAGGATAGAGGATAGGATACGATAGAGGATAGGATAGGATAGAGAATAGGATATAGGATTGGATAGGATAGAGGATAGAATAGGATAGAGGATAGGATAGGATAGAGGATAGGATAGGATATAGGATAGGATAGGATAGAGGGTAGGATAGGATAGAGGATAGGATAGGATAGGATAGAGAATAGGATATAGGATTGGATAGGATAGAGGATAGAATAGGATACAGGATAGGATAGGATAGAGGATAGGATAGGATAGGGGATTGGATAGAATAAAGGATAGGATAGGATACAGGATAGGATAGGATAGAGGATATGATAGGATAGAGGATAGGATAGGATAGAGTATAGGATGGGACAGAGGATAGGATAGGATAGAGGATAGGATAGGATAGGATAGAGGATAGGATAGGATAGAGGATAGGATAGTTGATATTATAGTAAAGAGGATAGGATATGATGGAGGATAGGATAGGGGACTGGATAGGATAGAGGATAGGATAGGATAGAGGATAGGATAGGATAGAGGATAGGATAGGATAGGATAGAGGATAGGATACGATAGAGGATAGGATAGGATAGAGGATAGGATAGGATAGAGGATAGGATAGGGGATTGGATAGAATAGAGGATAGGATAGGATACAGGATAGGATAGGATAGAGGATATGATAGGATAGAGGGTAGGATAGGATAGAGGATAGGATAGGAGTGGATAGTGAATAGGATATAGGATTGGATTGGATAGAGGATAGAATAGGATAGAGGATAAGATAGGATAGAGGATAGGATATGATAGAGGATAGGATAGGATAGAGGATAGGATAGGATAGAGGATAGGATAGGGGATTGGATAGAATAGAGGATAGGATAGGATACAGGATAGGATAGGATAGAGGATATGATAGGATAGAGGATAGGATAGGATAGAGGATACGATATTATGGAGGATAGGATAGGATAGACGATAGGATAGGATAGAGGATAGGATATGATAGATGATAGGATAGGATAGAGGATAGGATAGGATAGGATTGAGGATAGGATAGGATTGAGGAGAGGATAGGATAGAGGATAGGATAGGATAGAGGATAAGATAGGATAGAGGATAGGATAGGATAGAGGATAGGATAGGATAGAGGATAGGATAGGGGATTGGATAAGATGGAGGATCGGACAGGATGGAGGATAGGATAGGATAGGATTGAGTATAGGATAGGATAGAGGATAGGATAGGATAGAGGATAGGATAGGATTGAGGATAGGATAGGATAGAGGATAGGATAGGATAGAGGATACAATAGTATAGGAATGAGGAGAGGATAGGATTCAGGATAGGATAGGATAGAGGATAGGATAGATTTGAGGATATGATCGAATTGGGGATAGGATAGCATAGAGGATAGGATAGGATTGAGGATAGGATAGGATAGAGGATAGGATAGGATAGAGAAGAGGATAGGATAGAGGATAGGATAGGATTGAGGATAGGATAGGATTGAGGATAGGATAGGATAGAGGATAAGATAGGATAGAGGATAGGATAGGATAGAGTATAGGATTGGATAGAGGATAGGATAGAGGATTGGATAGGATTGAGGATAGGATACGATAGAGGATCGGATAGGATAGAGTATAGGATTGGATTGAGGATAGGATAGGATAGAGGATAGAATAGGATGGAGAATTGGTTAGGATTGAGAAGAGGATAGGATAGAGGATAGGATAGGATAGAGGATAGGATAGGATAGAGGATACGATAGGAGAGAGGATAGGATAAGTTTCAGGATAGGATAGCATAGGGGATAGGATAGGATAGAGGATAGGATAGGATAGAGGATACAATAGGATAGAGGATACGATAGGATTGAGGATAGGATAGGAATGAGGATAGGATAGGATTGAGGATAGGATAGGGGATTGGATAGGATGGAGGATAGGATAGGATGGAGGATAGGATAGGATAGGATTGAGGATAGGATAGGATAGAGAATAGGATAGGATAGAGGATAGGATAGAGGATTGGATAGGATAGAGGATAGGATACGATAGAAGATAGGATACGATAGAGGATAGGATATGATAGAGGATAGGATAGGATATGAGATTGAATAGGATAGAGTATAGGATAGGATAGAGGATAAGATAGGATAGAGGATAGGATAGGATAGAGGATAAGATAGGATAGAGGATAGGATAGGATAGATGATAGGATAGGTTAGAGGATAGGATAGGGTAGAGAAGGATAGGATAAGGGATTGGATAAGATGGAGGATCGGACAGGATGGAGGATAGGATAGGATAGGATTGAGTATAGGATAGGATAGAGGATAGGATAGGATAGAGGATAGGATAGGATTGAGGATAGGATAGGATAGAGGATAGGATAGGATAGAGGATACAATAGTATAGGAATGAGGAGAGGATAGGATTCAGGATAGGATAGGGGATTGGATAGGTTGGAGGATAGGATAGGATGGAGGATAGGATAGGATAGGATAGAGGATAGGATAGGATAGGATAGAGGATAGGATAGGATAGAGGATAGGATACAGGATTGGATAGAATAGAGGATAGGATACGATAGAAGATAGGATACGATAGAGGATAGGATATGATAGAGGATATGATAGGATATGAGATTGAATAGGATAGAGGATAGGATAGGATAGAGGATAGGATAGGGTAGAGAAGGATATAATAGGGGATTGGATAGGATGGAGGATCGGACAGGATGGAGGATAGGATAGGATAGGATTGAGTATAGGATAGGATAGAGGATAGGATAGGATAGAGGATAGGATAGAGGATTGGATAGGATAGAGGATAGGATACGATAGAAGATAGGATACGATAGAGGATAGGATATGATAGAGGATAGGATAGGATTGAGGATAGGATAGGATAGAGGATAGGATAGGATATAGAATAGGATAGGATAGAGGGTAGGATAGGATAGAGGATAGGATAGGCTAGAGGATACGATATAGGAGTGGATAGGATAGAGGATAGGATACGATAGAGGATAGGATAGGATAGAGAATAGGATATAGGATTGTATAGGATAGAGGATAGAATAGGATAGAGGATAGGATAGGATAGAGGATAGGATAGGATATAGGATAGGATAGGATAGAGGGTAGGATAGGATAGAGGATAGGATAGGATAGGATAGAGAATAGGATATAGGATTGGATAGGATAGAGGATAGAATAGGATACAGGATAGGATAGGATAGAGGATATGATAGGATATAGGATAGGATAGGATAGAGGGTAGGATAGGATAGAGGATAGGATAGGATAGGATAGAGAATAGGATATAGGATTGGATAGGATAGAGGATAGAATAGGATACAGGATAGGATAGGATAGAGGATAGGATAGGATAGGGGATTGGATAGAATAGAGGATAGGATAGGATACAGGATAGGATAGGATAGAGGATATGATAGGATAGAGGATAGGATAGGATAGAGGATAGGATAGGATAGGATAGAGGATAGGATAGTTGATATTATAGTAAAGAGGATAGGATATGATAGAGGATAGGATAGGATAGGATAGAGGATAGGATACGATAGAGGATAGGATAGGATAGAGGATAGGATAGGATAGAGGATAGGATAGGCTAGAGGATACGATATAGGAGTGGATAGGATAGAGGATAGGATACGATAGAGGATAGGATAGGATATAGGATAGGGTAGCGGAAAGGATAGGATAGAGTATAGAATAGGATAGAGGATAAGATAGGATAGAGGTTAGGATATGATAGAGTATAGGATAGGATAGAGGAGAGGATAGGGGATTGGATAGGATAGAGGATAGGATATGATATAGGATAGGATAGGATAGAGGGTAGGATAGGATAGAGGATAGGATAGGAGTGGATAGTGAATAGTATATAGGATTGGATTGGATAGAGGATAGAATAGGATAGAGGATAAGATATGATAGAGGATAGGATATGATAGAGGATAGGATAGGATAGAGGATAGGATAGGATAGAGGATAGGATAGGGGATTGGATAGAATAGAGGATAGGATAGGATACAGGATAGGATAGGATAGAGGATATGATAGGATAGAGGATAGGATAGGATAGAGGATACGATATTATGGAGGATAGGATAGGATAGGCGATAGGATAGGATAGAGGATAGGATATGATAGATGATAGGATAGGATAGAGGATAGGATAGGATAGGATTGAGGATAGGATAGGATAGAGGATAGGATAGGATAGAGGATATTATAGGATAAAGGATAAGATAGTGTAGTATATAGGATACGATAGAGGATATTATATGATAGAGGATAGGATAGGATAGAGTATTTTATAGGATTGGGGATAGGATTGGATAGAGGATAGGATAGGATAGGATTGAGGATAGGATAGGATAGAGGATACGATAGAATTGAGGCTAGGATAGGATAGAGGATACGATAGGATAAAGGGTAGGATAGGATAGAGGGTAGGATAGGATAGAGGATACGATAGAGGATAGGATACGATAGTGGATACGATAGGATAGGATAGAGAATAGGATAGGATAGATGATATTACAGGATAGGGGATAGGATAGGATAGAGGATACGATATTATGGAGGATAGGATAGGATAGACGATAGGATAGGATAGAGGAAAGAATTGCGGATTGGATAGCATAGAGGATAGGATAGGATAGAGGATAGGATAGAATACGGGATACGATAGCGTTGAGGATAGGATAGGGTTCAGGATAGGATAGGATTGAGGATAGGATAGGATTTAGGATAGGATAGGATAGAGGATACGATAGGATAGAGGGTAGGATAGGATAGAGGGTAGGATAGGATAGAGGATACGATAGAGGATTGGATAGGATAGAGGATAGGATAGGATAGTGGATAGGATAAGATAGAGGATATGATAGAATAGAGTACAGGATAGGATAGAGGATAAGATAGGGTAGAGGATAGGATAGGATAGAGGATAGGATAGGATAGAGGATAGGATACAGGATTGGATAGGATAGAGGATAGGATAGGATAGAGAATATTATAATATAGAAGATAGGATAAGATAGAGGATAGGATAGAGGATTGGATAGGATAGAGGATAGGATACGATAGAGGATAGGATAGGATTGGATAGTGAATAGGATATAGGATTGGATTGGATAGAGGATAGAATAGGATAGAGGATAAGATAGGATAGAGGATAGGATATGATAGAGGATAGGATAGGATAGAGGATAGGATAGGATAGAGGATAGGATAGGGGATTGGATAGAATAGAGGATAGGATAGGATACAGGATAGGATAGGATAGAGGATATGATAGGATAGAGGATAGGATAGGATAGAGGATAGGATAGGATAGAGAATAGGATAGGATAGAGGATAGGATAGGATAGAGGATCGGATAGGATAGGATAGATGATATTATAGTAAAGAGGATAGGATATGATAGAGGATAGGATAGGGGACTGGATAGGATAGAGGATAGGATAGGATAGAGGATAGGATAGGATAGAGGATAGGATAGGATAGAGGATAGGATAGGATAGAGGATAGGATAGAGAAAAGGATAGAGGATAGGATATGATAGACGATAGGATAGGATATGAGATTGAATAGGATAGAGGATAGGATAGCATAGAGGATAGGATAGGATTGAGGAGAGGATAGGATAGAGGATAGGATAGAGGATAGGATAGGATTGAGGAGAGGATAGGATAGAGAATAGGATAGGATAGAGGATAGGATAGGATAGAGGATAGGATAGGATAGAGAATAGGATAGGATAGAGGTTAGGTTAGGATTGAGGATAGGATAGGATTGAGGAAAGGATAGGATAGAGGATAGGATAGGATAGAGGATAGGATAGGATAGAGGATAGGATATGATAGAGGATAGGATAGGATAGAGAATTGGATAGGATAGAGTATAGGATAGGATTGAGGAGAGGATAGGATAGAGGATAGGATAGGATAGAGGATAGGATAGGATATAGGATAGGATATGATAGAGGATAGGATAGGATAGAGAATTGGATATAATAGAGGATAGGATAGGGTAGAGGATAGGATAGAGGATAGGATAGAGGATAGGATAGGATAGAGGATAGGATACGATAGAAGATAGGATACGATAGAGGATAGGATATGATAGAGGATAGGATAGGATATGAGATTGAATAGGATAGGGGATAGGATAGGATAGAGGATAGGATAGGATTGAGGAGAGGATAGGATAGAGGATAGGATAGAGGATAGGATAGGATTGAGGAGAGGATAGGATAGAGGATAGGATATGATAGATGATAGGATAGGATAGAGGATAGGATAGGATAGGATTGAGGATAGGATAGGATTGAGGATAGGATAGGATAGAGGATAGGATAGGATAGAGGATACTATAGGATAGAGGACACGATAGGATTGAGGATAGGATAGGATAGGATTGAGGATAGGATAGGGGATTGGATAGGATGGAGGATAGGATAGGATGGAGGATAGGATAGGATAGGATTGAGGATAGGATAGGATAGAGGACAGGATAGGATAGAGGATAGGATAGAGGATTGGATAGGATAGAGGATAGGATACGATAGAAGATATGATACGATAGAGGATAGGATATGATAGAGGATAGGATAGGATATGAGATTGAATAGGATAGAGGATAGGATAGGATAGAGGATAGGATAGGATAGTGGATAGGATAGGATAGAGCATACGATGGAGGATAGGATAGGATAGGATAGAGAATAGGATAGGATACATGGTATTATAGGGTTGAGGATAGGATAGGGTAGAGGATAGGATAGGGGATTGGATAGGATAGAGCATACGATAGTGGATAGGATAGGATAGAGGATAGGATAGGATAGAGAATAGGATAGGATAGATGATAGGATAGGATAGAGGATAGGATAGGATAGAGGATAGGATAGAGGATTGGATACGATAGAGGATAGGATACGATAGAGGATAGGATAGGATAGAGGATAGCATTGGATTGAGGATAGGATAGGATAGAGGATAGAATAGGACAGAGTATAGGATAGGATAGTGGATATGATAAGATAGAGGATAGGATAGAATAGAGGACAGGATAGGATAGAGGATAAGATAGGATAGAGGATAGGATAGGGGATTGATAGGATAGAGATTAGGATGGGATAGAGGATATTATAGGATAGAGGATAGGGTAGGATAGAGAATAGGATAGGATAGAGGATAGGATAGGATAGAGGATAGGATAGGGGATTGATAGGATAGAGATTAGGATGGGATAGAGGATAGGATAGGATAGAGGATAGGATAGGATAGACGATAGGATAGGATAGAGGATAGGATAGGATAGTGGATAGGATAGGATAGAGCATACGATAGAGGATAGGATAGGATAGGATAGAGAATAGGATAGGATACATGGTATTATAGGGTTGAGGATAGGATAGGGTAGAGGATAGGATAGGGGATTGGATAGGATAGAGCATACGATAGTGGATAGAATAGGATAGAGGATAGGATAGGATAGAGAATAGGATAGGATAGATGATAGGATAGGATAGAGGATAGGATAGGATAGAGGATAGGATAGAGGATTGGATACGATAGAGGATAGGATACGATAGAGGATAGGATAGGATAGAGGATAGCATTGGATTGATGATAGGATAGGATAGAGGATAGAATAGGATAGAGTATAGGATAGGATAGTGGATATGATAAGATAGAGGATAGAATAGGATAGAGTATAGGATAGGATAGTGGATATGATAAGATAGAGGATAGGATAGAATAGAGGACAGGATAGGATAGAGGATAAGATAGGATAGAGGATAGGATAGGATAGAGGATATGTTAGGATTGAGGATAGGATAGGATTAAGGATAGGATTGGATAGAGGATAGGATAGGATAGAGAATTGGATAGGATAGAGGATAGGATAGGATAGAGGATAGGATGGGGGATTGATAGGATAGAGATTAGGATGGGATAGAGGATATTATAGGATAGAGGATAGGATAGGATAGAGGATAGGATAGGATAGAGGATAGGGTAGGATAGACGATAGGATTGGATAGAGGATAGGATAGGATAGTGGATAGGATAGGATAGAGCATACGATACACGATAGGATAGGATAGGATAGAGAATAGGATAGGATACATGGTATTATAGGGTTGAGGATAGGATAGAGTAGAGGATAGGATAGGGGATTGGATAGGATAGAGGATAGGATAGGATAGAGCATACGATAGTGGATGGGATAGGATAGAGGATAGGATAGGATAGAGCATACGATAGTGGATAGGATAGGATAGAGGATAGGATAGGATAGAGAATAGGATATAATAGATGATAGGATAGGATAGAGGATAGGATAGGATAGAGGATAGGATAGAGGATTGGATACGATAGAGGATAGGATACGATAGAGGATAGGATAGGATAGAGGATAGGATAGGATAGAGGATAGGATAGGATAGAGGATAGGTTAGGATTGAGGATAGGATAGGATTAAGGATAGGATTGGATAGAGGATAGGATAGGATAGAGAATTGGATAGGATAGAGGATAGGATAGGGGATTGATAGGATAGATATTAGGATGGGATAGAATATATTATAGGATAGAGGATAGGATAGGATAGAGGATAGTATAGGATAGGATTGAGGATAGGATAGGATTGAGGATAGGATAGGATAGAGGATAGGATAGGATAGAGGATACGATAGGATTGAGGATAGGATAGGATTGAGGATAGGATAGGAATGAGGATAGGATAGGATTGAGGATAGGATAGGGGATTGGATAGGATGGAGGATAGGATAGGATGGAGGATAGGATAGGATAGGATTGAGGATAGGATAGGATTGAGGATAGGATAGGATAGAGAATAGGATAGGATAGAGGATAGGATAGAGGATTGGATAGGATAGAGGATAGGATACGATAGAAGATAGGATACGATAGAGGATAGGATATGATAGAGGATAGGATAGGATATGAGATTGAATAGGATAGAGTATAGGATAGGATAGAGGATAAGATAGGATAGAGGATAGGATAGGATAGAGGATAAGATAGGATAGAGGATAGGATAGGATAGAGGATAGGATAGGATAGAGGATAGGATAGGGTAGAGAAGGATAGGATAAGGGATTGGATAAGATGGAGGATCGGACAGGATGGAGGATAGGATAGGATAGGATTGAGTATAGGATAGGATAGAGGATAGGATAGGATAGAGGATAGGATACAGGATTGGATAGAATAGAGGATAGGATACGATAGAAGATAGGATACGATAGAGGATAGGATATGATAGAGGATAGGATAGGATATGAGATTGAATAGGATAGAGGATAGGATAGGATAGAGGATAGGATAGGATTGAGGAGAGGATAGGATAGAGGATAGGATAGGATTGAGGAGAGGATAGGATAGAGGATAGGATAGGATAGAGGATAGGATAGGGTAGAGAAGGATATAATAGGGGATTGGATAGGATGGAGGATCGGACAGGATGGAGGATAGGATAGGATAGGATTGAGTATAGGATAGGATAGAGGATAGGATAGGATAGAGGATAGGATAGAGGATTGGATAGGATAGAGGATAGGATACGATAGAGGATAGGATAGGATAGAGAATAGGATATAGGATTGGATAGGATAGAGGATAGAATAGGATAGAGGATAGGATAGGATAGAGGATAGGATAGGATATAGGATAGGATAGGATAGAGGGTAGGATAGGATAGAGGATAGGATAGGATAGGATAGAGAATAGGATATAGGATTGGATAGGATAGAGGATAGAATAGGATACAGGATAGGATAGGATAGAGGATATGATAGGATATAGGATAGGATAGGATAGAGGATAGGATAGGATATAGGATAGGATAGGATAGAGGGTAGGATAGGATAGAGGATAGGATAGGATAGGATAGAGAATAGGATATAGGATTGGATAGGATAGAGGATAGAATAGGATACAGGATAGGATAGGATAGAGGATATGATAGGATATAGGATAGGATAGGATAGAGGGTAGGATAGGATAGAGGATAGGATAGGATAGGATAGAGAATAGGATATAGGATTGGATAGGATAGAGGATAGAATAGGATACAGGATAGGATAGGATAGAGGATAGGATAGGATAGAGGATATGATAGGATATAGGATAGGATAGGATAGAGGGTAGGATAGGATAGAGGATAGGATAGGATAGGATAGAGAATAGGATATAGGATTGGATAGGATAGAGGATAGAATAGGATACAGGATAGGATAGGATAGAGGATAGGATAGGATAGAGGATATGATAGGATAGAGGATAGGATAGGATAGAGGATACGATATTATGGAGGATAGGATAGGATAGACGATAGGATAGGATAGAGGATAGGATATGATAGATGATAGGATAGGATAGAGGATAAGATAGGATAGGATTGAGGATAGGATAGGATTGAGGAGAGGATAGGGGATTGGATAGGATAGAGGATAGGATATGATATAGGATAGGATAGGATAGAGGGTAGGATAGGATAGAGGATAGGATAGGAGTGGATAGTGAATAGTATATAGGATTGGATTGGATAGAGGATAGAATAGGATAGAGGATAAGATATGATAGAGGATAGGATATGATAGAGGATAGGATAGGATAGAGGATAGGATAGGATAGAGGATAGGATAGGGGATTGGATAGAATAGAGGATAGGATAGGATACAGGATAGGATAGGATAGAGGATATGATAGGATAGAGGATAGGATAGGATAGAGGAATCGATATTATGGAGGATAGGATAGGATAGGCGATAGGATAGGATAGAGGATAGGATATGATAGATGATAGGATAGGATAGAGGATAGGATTGGATAGGATTGAGGATAGGATAGGATAGAGGATAGGATAGGATAGAGGATAAGATAGGATAGAGGATAGGATAGGATAGAGGATAGGATAGGATACAGGATAGGATAGGGTAGAGAAGGATAGGATAGGGGATTGGATAAGATGGAGGATCGGACAGGATGGAGGATAGGATAGGATAGGATTGAGTATAGGATAGGATAGAGGATAGGATAGGATAGAGGATAGGATAGGATTGAGGATAGGATAGGATAGAGGATAGGATAGGATAGAGGATAGGATAGGGTAGGGAAGGATAGGATAGGGGATTGGATAAGATGGAGGATCGGACAGGATGGAGGATAGGATAGGATAGGATTGAGTATAGGATAGGATAGAGGATAGGATAGGATAGAGGATAGGATAGGATAGAGGATAGAATAGGATAGAGGATAGGATAGGATAGAGGATATTATAGGATAAAGGATAAGATAGTGTAGTATATAGGATACGATAGAGGATATTATATGATAGAGGATAGGATAGGATAGAGTATTTTATAGGATTGGGGATAGGATTGGATAGAGGATAGGATAGGATAGGATTGAGGATAGGATAGGATAGAGGATACGATAGAATTGAGGCTAGGATAGGATAGAGGATACGATAGGATAAAGGGTAGGATAGGATAGAGGGTAGGATAGGATAGAGGATACGATAGAGGATAGGATACGATAGTGGATACGATAGGATAGGATAGAGAATAGGATAGGATAGATGATATTACAGGATAGGGGATAGGATAGGATAGAGGATACGATATTATGGAGGATAGGATAGGATAGACGATAGGATAGGATAGAGGAAAGAATTGCGGATTGGATAGCATAGAGGATAGGATAGGATAGAGGATAGGATAGAATACGGGATACGATAGCGTTGAGGATAGGATAGGGTTCAGGATAGGATAGGATTGAGGATAGGATAGGATTTAGGATAGGATAGGATAGAGGATACGATAGGATAGAGGGTAGGATAGGATAGAGGGTAGGATAGGATAGAGGATACGATAGAGGATTGGATAGGATAGAGGATAGGATAGGATAGTGGATAGGATAAGATAGAGGATATGATAGAATAGAGTACAGGATAGGATAGAGGATAAGATAGGGTAGAGGATAGGATAGGATAGAGGATAGGATAGGATAGAGGATAGGATACAGGATTGGATAGGATAGAGGATAGGATAGGATAGAGAATATTATAATATAGAAGATAGGATAAGATAGAGGATAGGATAGAGGATTGGATAGGATAGAGGATAGGATACGATAGAGGATAGGATAGGATTGGATAGTGAATAGGATATAGGATTGGATTGGATAGAGGATAGAATAGGATAGAGGATAAGATAGGATAGAGGATAGGATATGATAGAGGATAGGATAGGATAGAGGATAGGATAGGATAGAGGATAGGATAGGGGATTGGATAGAATAGAGGATAGGATAGGATACAGGATAGGATAGGATAGAGGATATGATAGGATAGAGGATAGGATAGGATAGAGGATAGGATAGGATAGAGAATAGGATAGGATAGAGGATAGGATAGGATAGAGGATCGGATAGGATAGGATAGATGATATTATAGTAAAGAGGATAGGATATGATAGAGGATAGGATAGGGGACTGGATAGGATAGAGGATAGGATAGGATAGAGGATAGGATAGGATAGAGGATAGGATAGGATAGAGGATAGGATAGGATAGAGGATAGGATAGAGAAAAGGATAGAGGATAGGATATGATAGACGATAGGATAGGATATGAGATTGAATAGGATAGAGGATAGGATAGCATAGAGGATAGGATAGGATTGAGGAGAGGATAGGATAGAGGATAGGATAGAGGATAGGATAGGATTGAGGAGAGGATAGGATAGAGAATAGGATAGGATAGAGGATAGGATAGGATAGAGGATAGGATAGGATAGAGAATAGGATAGGATAGAGGTTAGGTTAGGATTGAGGATAGGATAGGATTGAGGAAAGGATAGGATAGAGGATAGGATAGGATAGAGGATAGGATAGGATAGAGGATAGGATATGATAGAGGATAGGATAGGATAGAGAATTGGATAGGATAGAGGATAGGATAGGATTGAGGAGAGGATAGGATAGAGGATAGGATAGGATAGAGGATAGGATAGGATATAGGATAGGATATGATAGAGGATAGGATAGGATAGAGAATTGGATATAATAGAGGATAGGATAGGGTAGAGGATAGGATAGAGGATAGGATAGAGGATAGGATAGGATAGAGGATAGGATACGATAGAAGATAGGATACGATAGAGGATAGGATATGATAGAGGATAGGATAGGATATGAGATTGAATAGGATAGGGGATAGGATAGGATAGAGGATAGGATAGGATTGAGGAGAGGATAGGATAGAGGATAGGATAGAGGATAGGATAGGATTGAGGAGAGGATAGGATAGAGGATAGGATATGATAGATGATAGGATAGGATAGAGGATAGGATAGGATAGGATTGAGGATAGGATAGGATTGAGGATAGGATAGGATAGAGGATAGGATAGGATAGAGGATACTATAGGATAGAGGACACGATAGGATTGAGGATAGGATAGGATAGGATTGAGGATAGGATAGGGGATTGGATAGGATGGAGGATAGGATAGGATGGAGGATAGGATAGGATAGGATTGAGGATAGGATAGGATAGAGGACAGGATAGGATAGAGGATAGGATAGAGGATTGGATAGGATAGAGGATAGGATACGATAGAAGATATGATACGATAGAGGATAGGATATGATAGAGGATAGGATAGGATATGAGATTGAATAGGATAGAGGATAGGATAGGATAGAGGATAGGATAGGATAGTGGATAGGATAGGATAGAGCATACGATGGAGGATAGGATAGGATAGGATAGAGAATAGGATAGGATACATGGTATTATAGGGTTGAGGATAGGATAGGGTAGAGGATAGGATAGGGGATTGGATAGGATAGAGCATACGATAGTGGATAGGATAGGATAGAGGATAGGATAGGATAGAGAATAGGATAGGATAGATGATAGGATAGGATAGAGGATAGGATAGGATAGAGGATAGGATAGAGGATTGGATACGATAGAGGATAGGATACGATAGAGGATAGGATAGGATAGAGGATAGCATTGGATTGAGGATAGGATAGGATAGAGGATAGAATAGGACAGAGTATAGGATAGGATAGTGGATATGATAAGATAGAGGATAGGATAGAATAGAGGACAGGATAGGATAGAGGATAAGATAGGATAGAGGATAGGATAGGGGATTGATAGGATAGAGATTAGGATGGGATAGAGGATATTATAGGATAGAGGATAGGGTAGGATAGAGAATAGGATAGGATAGAGGATAGGATAGGATAGAGGATAGGATAGGGGATTGATAGGATAGAGATTAGGATGGGATAGAGGATAGGATAGGATAGAGGATAGGATAGGATAGACGATAGGATAGGATAGAGGATAGGATAGGATAGTGGATAGGATAGGATAGAGCATACGATAGAGGATAGGATAGGATAGGATAGAGAATAGGATAGGATACATGGTATTATAGGGTTGAGGATAGGATAGGGTAGAGGATAGGATAGGGGATTGGATAGGATAGAGCATACGATAGTGGATAGAATAGGATAGAGGATAGGATAGGATAGAGAATAGGATAGGATAGATGATAGGATAGGATAGAGGATAGGATAGGATAGAGGATAGGATAGAGGATTGGATACGATAGAGGATAGGATACGATAGAGGATAGGATAGGATAGAGGATAGCATTGGATTGATGATAGGATAGGATAGAGGATAGAATAGGATAGAGTATAGGATAGGATAGTGGATATGATAAGATAGAGGATAGAATAGGATAGAGTATAGGATAGGATAGTGGATATGATAAGATAGAGGATAGGATAGAATAGAGGACAGGATAGGATAGAGGATAAGATAGGATAGAGGATAGGATAGGATAGAGGATAGGTTAGGATTGAGGATAGGATAGGATTAAGGATAGGAATGGATAGAGGATAGGATAGGATAGAGAATTGGATAGGATAGAGGATAGGATAGGATAGAGGATAGGATAGGGGATTGATAGGATAGAGATTAGGATGGGATAGAGGATATTATAGGATAGAGGATAGGATAGGATAGAGGATAGGATAGGATAGAGGATAGGGTAGGATAGACGATAGGATTGGATAGAGGATAGGATAGGATAGTGGATAGGATAGGATAGAGCATACGATACACGATAGGATAGGATAGGATAGAGAATAGGATAGGATACATGGTATTATAGGGTTGAGGATAGGATAGAGTAGAGGATAGGATAGGGGATTGGATAGGATAGAGGATAGGATAGGATAGAGCATACGATAGTGGATGGGATAGGATAGAGGATAGGATAGGATAGAGCATACGATAGTGGATAGGATAGGATAGAGGATTGGATAGGATAGAGAATAGGATAGGATAGATGATAGGATAGGATAGAGGATAGGATAGGATAGAGGATAGGATAGAGGATTGGATACGATAGAGGATAGGATACGATAGAGGATAGGATAGGATAGAGGATAGGATAGGATAGAGGATAGGATAGGATAGAGGATAGGTTAGGATTGAGGATAGGATAGGATTAAGGATAGGATTGGATAGAGGATAGGATAGGATAGAGAATTGGATAGGATAGAGGATAGGATAGGGGATTGATAGGATAGATATTAGGATGGGATAGAATATATTATAGGATAGAGGATAGGATAGGATAGAGGATAGTATAGGATAGGATTGAGGATAGGATAGGATTGAGGATAGGATAGGATAGAGGATAGGATAGGATAGAGGATACGATAGGATTGAGGATAGGATAGGATTGAGGATAGGATAGGAATGAGGATAGGATAGGATTGAGGATAGGATAGGGGATTGGATAGGATGGAGGATAGGATAGGATGGAGGATAGGATAGGATAGGATTGAGGATAGGATAGGATTGAGGATAGGATAGGATAGAGAATAGGATAGGATAGAGGATAGGATAGAGGATTGGATAGGATAGAGGATAGGATACGATAGAAGATAGGATACGATAGAGGATAGGATATGATAGAGGATAGGATAGGATATGAGATTGAATAGGATAGAGTATAGGATAGGATAGAGGATAAGATAGGATAGAGGATAGGATAGGATAGAGGATAAGATAGGATAGAGGATAGGATAGGATAGAGGATAGGATAGGATAGAGGATAGGATAGGGTAGAGAAGGATAGGATAAGGGATTGGATAAGATGGAGGATCGGACAGGATGGAGGATAGGATAGGATAGGATTGAGTATAGGATAGGATAGAGGATAGGATAGGATAGAGGATAGGATACAGGATTGGATAGAATAGAGGATAGGATACGATAGAAGATAGGATACGATAGAGGATAGGATATGATAGAGGATAGGATAGGATATGAGATTGAATAGGATAGAGGATAGGATAGGATAGAGGATAGGATAGGATTGAGGAGAGGATAGGATAGAGGATAGGATAGGATTGAGGAGAGGATAGGATAGAGGATAGGATAGGATAGAGGATAGGATAGGGTAGAGAAGGATATAATAGGGGATTGGATAGGATGGAGGATCGGACAGGATGGAGGATAGGATAGGATAGGATTGAGTATAGGATAGGATAGAGGATAGGATAGGATAGAGGATAGGATAGAGGATTGGATAGGATAGAGGATAGGATACGATAGAGGATAGGATAGGATAGAGAATAGGATATAGGATTGGATAGGATAGAGGATAGAATAGGATATAGGATAGGATAGGATAGAGGATAGGATAGGATATAGGATAGGATAGGATAGAGGGTAGGATAGGATAGAGGATAGGATAGGATAGGATAGAGAATAGGATATAGGATTGGATAGGATAGAGGATAGAATAGGATACAGGATAGGATAGGATAGAGGATATGATAGGATATAGGATAGGATAGGATAGAGGATAGGATAGGATATAGGATAGGATAGGATAGAGGGTAGGATAGGATAGAGGATAGGATAGGATAGGATAGAGAATAGGATATAGGATTGGATAGGATAGAGGATAGAATAGGATACAGGATAGGATAGGATAGAGGATATGATAGGATATAGGATAGGATAGGATAGAGGGTAGGATAGGATAGAGGATAGGATAGGATAGGATAGAGAATAGGATATAGGATTGGATAGGATAGAGGATAGAATAGGATACAGGATAGGATAGGATAGAGGATAGGATAGGATAGAGGATATGATAGGATATAGGATAGGATAGGATAGAGGGTAGGATAGGATAGAGGATAGGATAGGATAGGATAGAGAATAGGATATAGGATTGGATAGGATAGAGGATAGAATAGGATACAGGATAGGATAGGATAGAGGATAGGATAGGATAGAGGATATGATAGGATAGAGGATAGGATAGGATAGAGGATACGATATTATGGAGGATAGGATAGGATAGACGATAGGATAGGATAGAGGATAGGATATGATAGATGATAGGATAGGATAGAGGATAAGATAGGATAGGATTGAGGATAGGATAGGATTGAGGAGAGGATAGGATAGAGGATAGGATAGGATAGAGGATAAGATAGGATAGAGGATAGGATAGGATAGAGGATAGGATAGGATAGAGGATAGGATAGGGGATTGGATAAGATGGAGGATCGGACAGGATGGAGGATAGGATAGGATAGGATTGAGTATAGGATAGGATAGAGGATAGGATAGGATAGAGGATAGGATAGGATTGAGGATAGGATAGGATAGAGGATAGGATAGGATAGAGGATACAATAGTATAGGAATGAGGAGAGGATAGGATTCAGGATAGGATAGGATAGAGGATAGGATAGATTTGAGGATATGATCGAATTGGGGATAGGATAGCATAGAGGATAGGATAGGATTGAGGATAGGATAGGATAGAGGATAGGATAGGATAGAGAAGAGGATAGGATAGAGGATAGGATAGGATTGAGGATAGGATAGGATTGAGGATAGGATAGGATAGAGGATAAGATAGGATAGAGGATAGGATAGGATAGAGTATAGGATTGGATAGAGGATACGATAGGATTGAGGATAGGATAGGATTGAGGATAGGATAGGAATGAGGATAGGATAGGATGGAGGATAGGATAGGATAGGGTTGAGGATAGGATAGGATTGAGGATAGGATAGGATAGAGGATAGGATAGGATATGAGATTGAATAGGATAGAGGATAGGATAGGATAGAGGATAGGATAGGATTGAGGAGAGGATAGGATAGAGGATAGGATAGAGGATAGGATAGAGGATAGGATAGGATTGAGGAGAGGATAGTATAGAGGATAGGATAGGATAGAGGATAAGATAGGATAGAGGATAGGATAGGATAGAGGATAGGATAGGATGGAGGATAGGATAGGATAGGATTGAGGATAGGATAGGATAGACAATAGGATAGGATAGAGGATAGGATAGAGGATTGGATAGGATAGAGGATAGGATACGATAGAAGATAGGATACGATAGAGGATAGGATATGATAGAGGATAGGATAGGATATGAGATTGAATAGGATAGAGTATAGGATAGGATAGAGGATAAGATAGGATAGAGGATAGGATAGGATAGAGGATAAGATAGGATAGAGGATAGGATAGGATAGAGGATAGGATAGGATAGAGGATAGGATAGGGTAGAGAAGGATAGGATAAGGGATTGGATAAGATGGAGGATCGGACAGGATGGAGGATAGGATAGGATAGGATTGAGTATAGGATAGGATAGAGGATAGGATAGGATAGAGGATAGGATAGGATTGAGGATAGGATAGGATAGAGGATAGGATAGGATAGAGGATACAATAGTATAGGAATGAGGAGAGGATAGGATTCAGGATAGGATAGGGGATTGGATAGGTTGGAGGATAGGATAGGATGGAGGATAGGATAGGATAGGATAGAGGATAGGATAGGATAGAGGATAGGATAGGATAGAGGATAGGATACAGGATTGGATAGAATAGAGGATAGGATACGATAGAAGATAGGATACGATAGAGGATAGGATATGATAGAGGATAGGATAGGATATGAGATTGAATAGGATAGAGGATAGGATAGGATAGAGGATAGGATAGGATTGAGGAGAGGATAGGATAGAGGATAGGATAGGATTGAGGAGAGGATAGGATAGAGGATAGGATAGGATAGAGGATAGGATAGGGTAGAGAAGGATATAATAGGGGATTGGATAGGATGGAGGATCGGACAGGATGGAGGATAGGATAGGATAGGATTGAGTATAGGATAGGATAGAGGATAGGATAGGATAGAGGATAGGATAGAGGATTGGATAGGATAGAGGATAGGATACGATAGAAGATAGGATACGATAGAGGATAGGATATGATAGAGGATAGGATATGATAGAGGATAGGATAGGATATGAGATTGAATAGGATAGAGGATAGGATAGGATAGAGGATAGGATAGGATTGAGGAGAGGATAGGATAGAGGATAGGATAGGATTGAGGAGAGGATAGGATAGAGGATAGGATAGGATAGAGGATAGGATAGGGTAGAGAAGGATATAATAGGGGATTGGATAGGATGGAGGATCGGACAGGATGGAGGATAGGATAGGATAGGATTGAGTATAGGATAGGATAGAGGATAGGATAGGATAGAGGATAGGATAGAGGATAGGATAGGCTAGAGGATACGATATAGGAGTGGATAGGATAGAGGATAGGATACGATAGAGGATAGGATAGGATAGAGAATAGGATATAGGATTGGATAGGATAGAGGATAGAATAGGATAGAGGATAGGATAGGATAGAGGATAGGATAGGATATAGGATAGGATAGGATAGAGTGTAGGATAGGATAGAGGATAGGATAGGATAGGATAGAGAATAGGATATAGGATTGGATAGGATAGAGGATAGAATAGGATACAGGATAGGATAGGATAGAGGATAGGATAGGATAGGGGATTGGATAGAATAGAGGATAGGATAGGATACAGGATAGGATAGGATAGAGGATATGATAGGATAGAGGATAGGATAGGATAGAGTATAGGATGGGACAGAGGATAGGATAGGATAGAGGATAGGATAGGATAGGATAGAGGATAGGATAGTTGATATTATAGTAAAGAGGATAGGATATGATAGAGGATAGGATAGGGGACTGGATAGGATAGAGGATAGGATAGGATAGAGGGTAGGATAGGATAGGATAGAGGATAGGATACGATAGAGGATAGGATAGGATAGAGGATAGGATAGGATAGAGGATAGGATAGGCTAGAGGATACGATATAGGAGTGGATAGGATAGAGGATAGGATAGGATTGAGGAGAGGATAGGATAGAGGATAGGATAGGATTGAGGAGAGGATAGGATAGAGGATAGGATAGGATAGAGGATAGGATAGGGTAGAGAAGGATATAATAGGGGATTGGATAGGATGGAGGATCGGACAGGATGGAGGATAGGATAGGATAGGATTGAGTATAGGATAGGATAGAGGATAGGATAGGATAGAGGATAGGATAGAGGATTGGATAGGATAGAGGATAGGATACGATAGAAGATAGGATACGATAGAGGATAGGATATGATAGAGGATAGGATATGATAGAGGATAGGATAGGATATGAGATTGAATAGGATAGAGGATAGGATAGGATAGAGGATAGGATAGGATTGAGGAGAGGATAGGATAGAGGATAGGATAGGATTGAGGAGAGGATAGGATAGAGGATAGGATAGGATAGAGGATAGGATAGGGTAGAGAAGGATATAATAGGGGATTGGATAGGATGGAGGATCGGACAGGATGGAGGATAGGATAGGATAGGATTGAGTATAGGATAGGATAGAGGATAGGATAGGATAGAGGATAGGATAGAGGATAGGATAGGCTAGAGGATACGATATAGGAGTGGATAGGATAGAGGATAGGATACGATAGAGGATAGGATAGGATAGAGAATAGGATATAGGATTGGATAGGATAGAGGATAGAATAGGATAGAGGATAGGATAGGATAGAGGATAGGATAGGATATAGGATAGGATAGGATAGAGTGTAGGATAGGATAGAGGATAGGATAGGATAGGATAGAGAATAGGATATAGGATTGGATAGGATAGAGGATAGAATAGGATACAGGATAGGATAGGATAGAGGATAGGATAGGATAGGGGATTGGATAGAATAGAGGATAGGATAGGATACAGGATAGGATAGGATAGAGGATATGATAGGATAGAGGATAGGATAGGATAGAGTATAGGATGGGACAGAGGATAGGATAGGATAGAGGATAGGATAGGATAGGATAGAGGATAGGATAGTTGATATTATAGTAAAGAGGATAGGATATGATAGAGGATAGGATAGGGGACTGGATAGGATAGAGGATAGGATAGGATAGAGGGTAGGATAGGATAGGATAGAGGATAGGATACGATAGAGGATAGGATAGGATAGAGGATAGGATAGGATAGAGGATAGGATAGGCTAGAGGATACGATATAGGAGTGGATAGGATAGAGGATAGGATACGATAGAGGATAGGATAGGCTATAGGATAGGGTAGCGGAAAGGATAGGATAGAGTATAGAATAGGATAGAGGATAAGATAGGATAGAGGTTAGGATATGATAGAGTATAGGATAGGATAGAGGAGAGGATAGGGGATTGGATAGGATAGAGGATAGGATATGATATAGGATAGGATAGGATAGAGGGTAGGATAGGATAGAGGATAGGATAGGAGTGGATAGTGAATAGGATATAGGATTGGATTGGATAGAGGATAGAATAGGATAGCGGATAAGATAGGATAGAGGATAGGATATGATAGAGGATAGGATAGGATAGAGGATAGGATAGGATAGAGGATAGGATAGGGGATTGGATAGAATAGAGGATAGGATAGGATACAGGATAGGATAGGATAGAGGATATGATAGGATAGAGGATAGGATAGGATAGAGGATACGATATTATGGAGGATAGGATAGGATAGGCGATAGGATAGGATAGAGGATAGGATATGATAGATGATAGGATAGGATAGAGGATAGGATAGGATAGGATTGAGGATAGGATGGGATAGAGGATAGGATAGGATAGAGGATACAATAGGATAGAGGATACGATAGGATTGAGGATAGGATAGGAATGAGGATAGGATAGGATTGAGGATAGGATAGGGGATTGGATAGGATGGAGGATAGGATAGGATAGGATTGAGGATAGGATAGGATAGAGAATAGGATAGGATAGAGGATAGGATAGAGGATTGGATAGGATAGAGGATAGGATACGATAGAAGATAGGATACGATAGAGGATAGGATATGATAGAGGATAGGATAGGATATGAGATTGAATAGGATAGAGGATAGGATAGGATAGAGGATAGGATAGGATTGAGGAGAGGATAGGATAGAGGATAGGATAGAGGATAGGATAGAGGATAGGATAGGATTGAGGAGAGGATAGGATAGAGGATAGGATAGGATAGAGGATAAGACAGGATAGAGGCTAGGATAGAATAGAGGATAGGATAGGATGGAGGATAGGATAGGGTAGAGAAGGATAGGATAGGGGATTGGATAAGATGGAGGATCGGACAGGATGGAGGATAGGATAGGATAGGATTGAGTATATGATAGGATAGAGGATAGGATAGGATAGAGGATAGGATAGGATTGAGGATAGGATAGGATAGAGGATAGGATAGGATAGAGGATAGGATAGGGTAGAGAAGGATAGGATAGGGGATTGGATAAGATGGAGGATCGGACAGGATGGAGGATAGGATAGGATAGGATTGAGTATAGGATAGGATAGAGGATAGGATAGGATAGAGGATAGGATAGGATAGAGGATAGAATAGGATAGAGGATAGGATAGGATAGAGGATATTATAGGATAAAGGATAAGATAGTGTAGTATATAGGATACGATAGAGGATATTATATGATAGAGGATAGGATAGGATAGAGTATTTTATAGGATTGGGGATAGGATTGGATAGAGGATAGGATAGGATAGGATTGAGGATAGGATAGGATAGAGGATACGATAGAATTGAGGCTAGGATAGGATAGAGGATACGATAGGATAAAGGGTAGGATAGGATAGAGGGTAGGATAGGATAGAGGATACGATAGAGGATTGGATAGGATAGAGGATAGGATACGATAGTGGATACGATAGGATAGGATAGAGAATAGGATAGGATAGATGATATTACAGGATAGAGGATAGGATAGGATAGAGGATACGATATTATGGAGGATAGGATAGGATAGACGATAGGATAGGATAGAGGAAAGAATTGCGGATTGGATAGCATAGAGGATAGGATAGGATAGAGGATAGGATAGAATACGGGATACGATAGCGTTGAGGATAGGATAGGGTTCAGGATCGGATAGGATTGAGGATAGGATAGGATTTAGGATAGGATAGGATAGAGGATACGATAGGATAGAGGGTAGGATAGGATAGAGGGTAGGATAGGATAGAGGATACGATAGAGGATTGGATAGGATAGAGGATAGGATAGGATAGTGGATAGGATAAGATAGAGGATATGATAGAATAGAGTACAGGATAGGATAGAGGATAAGATAGGGTAGAGGATAGGATAGGATAGAGGATAGGATAGGATAGAGGATAGGATACAGGATTGGATAGGATAGAGGATAGGATAGGATAGAGAATATTATAATATAGAAGATAGGATAAGATAGAGGATAGGATAGAGGATTGGATAGGATAGAGGATAGGATACGATAGAGGATAGGATAGGATTGGATAGTGAATAGGATATAGGATTGGATTGGATAGAGGATAGAATAGGATAGAGGATAAGATAGGATAGAGGATAGGATATGATAGAGGATAGGATAGGATAGAGGATAGGATAGGATAGAGGATAGGATAGGGGATTGGATAGAATAGAGGATAGGATAGGATACAGGATAGGATAGGATAGAGGATATGATAGGATAGAGGATAGGATAGGATAGAGGATAGGATAGGATAGAGAATAGGATAGGATAGAGGATAGGATAGGATAGAGGATCGGATAGGATAGGATAGATGATATTATAGTAAAGAGGATAGGATATGATAGAGGATAGGATAGGGGACTGGATAGGATAGAGGATAGGATAGGATAGAGGATAGGATAGGATAGAGGATAGGATAGGATAGAGGATAGGATAGGATAGAGGATAGGATAGGATAGAGGATAGGATAGGATAGAGGATAGGATAGGATAGAGGATAGGATAGGATAGAGGATAGGATAGGATAGAGGATAGGATAGGCTAGAGGATACGATATAGGAGTGGATAGGATAGAGGATAGGATACGATAGAGGATAGGATAGGATAGAGGATAGGATAGGATAGCGGAAAGATAGGATAGAGTATAGAATAGGATAGAGGATAGGATGGGATAGAGGATAGGATAGGATAGAGCATAGGATAGGATAGAGGATAGGATAGGATAGAGGATATGATAGGATAGGATAGAGGATAGGATTGGATAGAGGATAGGATAGGATAGAGGATAGGATAGGGGATTGGATAGAATAGAGGATAGGAGAGGGTACAGGATAGGATAGGATAGAGGATATGATAGGGTAGAGGATAGGATAGGATAGAGGATAGGATAGGATAGAGGATAGGATAGGATAGAGGATAGGATAGGATAGAGGATAGGATAGGATATAGGATAGGATAGGATAGAGGATAGGATAGGATAGGGGATTGGATAGAATAGAGGATAGGATAGGATACAGGATAGGATAGGATAGAGGATATGATAGGATAGAGGATAGGATAGGATAGAGGATAGGATGGGATAGAGGATAGGATAGGATAGAGGATAGGATAGGATAGGATAGAGGATAGGATAGTTGATATTATAGTAAAGAGGATAGGATATGATAGAGGATAGGATAGGGGACTGGATAGGATAGAGGATAGGATAGGATAGGGGATTGGATAGAGGATAGGATAGGATTGGATAGTGAATAGGATATAGGATTGGATTGGATAGAGGATAGAATAGGATAGAGGATAAGATAGGATAGAGGATAGGATAGGGGATTGGATAGAATAGAGGATAGGATAGGATACAGGATAGGATAGGATAGAGGATATGATAGGATAGAGGATAGGATAGGATAGAGGATAGGGTAGGATAGAGAATAGGATAGGATAGAGGATAGGATAGGATAGAGAATCGGATAGGATAGGATAGATGATATTATAGTAAAGAGGATAGGATATGATAGAGGATAGGATAGGGGACTGGATAGGATAGAGGATAGGATAGGATAGAGGATAGGATAGGATAGAGGATAGGATAGGATAGAGGATAGGATAGGATAGCGGAAAGGATAGGATAGAGTATAGAATAGGATAGAGGATAGGATAGGATAGAGGATAGGATAGGATAGAGCATAGGATAGGATAGAGGATAGGATAGGATAGAGGATATGATAGTATAGGATAGAGGATAGGATTGGATAGAGGATAGGATAGGATAGAGGATAGGATAGGATAGAGCATAGGATAGGATAGAGTATAGGATAGGATAGAGGATAGGATAGGATAGAGCATAGGATAGGATAGGGGATTGGATAGAATAGAGGATAGGATAGGATACAGGATAGGATAGGATAGAGGATATGATAGGATAGAGGATAGGATAGGATAGAGGATAGGATAGGATAGAGAATAGGATAGGATAGAGGATAGGATAGGATAGAGGATCGGATAGGATAGGATAGATGATATTATAGTAAAGAGGATAGGATATGATAGAGGATAGGATAGGGGACTGGATAGGATAGAGGATAGGATAGGATAGAGGATAGGATAGGATAGAGGATAGGATAGGATAGAGGATAGGATAGGATAGAGGATAGGATAGGATAGAGGATAGGATAGAGGATAGGATAGGATAGAGGATAGGATAGGATAGAGGATAGGATAGGATAGAGGATAGGATAGGATAGAGGATAGGATAGGATAGAGGATAGGATAGGATAGAGGATAGGATAGGATACAGGATAGGATAGGATAGAGGATAGGATAGGATAGAGGATAGGATAGGATAGAGGATAGGATAGGCTAGAGGATACGATATAGGAGTGGATAGGATAGAGGATAGGATACGATAGAGGATAGGATAGGATAGAGGATAGGATAGGATAGCGGAAAGATAGGATAGAGTATAGAATAGGATAGAGGATAGGATGGGATAGAGGATAGGATAGGATAGAGCATAGGATAGGATAGAGGATAGGATAGGATAGAGGATATGATAGGATAGGATAGAGGATAGGATTGGATAGAGGATAGGATAGGATAGAGGATAGGATAGGGGATTGGATAGAATAGAGGATAGGATAGGATACAGGATAGGATAGGATAGAGGATATGATAGGATAGAGGATAGGATAGGATAGAGGATAGGGTAGGATAGAGAATAGGATAGGATAGAGGATAGGATAGGATAGAGAATCGGATAGGATAGGATAGATGATATTATAGTAAAGAGGATAGGATATGATAGAGGATAGGATAGGGGACTGGATAGGATAGAGGATAGGATAGGATAGAGGATAGGATAGGATAGAGGATAGGATAGGATAGAGGATAGGATAGGATAGCGGAAAGGATAGGATAGAGTATAGAATAGGATAGAGGATAGGATAGGATAGAGGATAGGATAGGATAGAGCATAGGATAGGATAGAGGATAGGATAGGATAGAGGATATGATAGTATAGGATAGAGGATAGGATTGGATAGAGGATAGGATAGGATAGAGGATAGGATAGGATAGAGCATAGGATAGGATAGAGTATAGGATAGGATAGAGGATAGGATAGGATAGAGCATAGGATAGGATAGGGGATTGGATAGAATAGAGGATAGGATAGGATACAGGATAGGATAGGATAGAGGATATGATAGGATAGAGGATAGGATAGGATAGAGGATAGGATAGGATAGAGAATAGGATAGGATAGAGGATAGGATAGGATAGAGGATCGGATAGGATAGGATAGATGATATTATAGTAAAGAGGATAGGATATGATAGAGGATAGGATAGGGGACTGGATAGGATAGAGGATAGGATAGGATAGAGGATAGGATAGGATAGAGGATAGGATAGGATAGAGGATAGGATAGGATAGAGGATAGGATAGGATAGAGGATAGGATAGAGGATAGGATAGGATAGAGGATAGGATAGGATAGAGGATAGGATAGGATAGAGGATAGGATAGGATAGAGGATAGGATAGGATAGAGGATAGGATAGGATAGAGGATAGGATAGGATAGAGGATAGGATAGGATAGAGGATAGGATAGGATAGAGGATAGGATAGGCTAGAGGATACGATATAGGAGTGGATAGGATAGAGGATAGGATACGATAGAGGATAGGATAGGATAGAGGATAGGATAGGATAGCGGAAAGATAGGATAGAGTATAGAATAGGATAGAGGATAGGATGGGATAGAGGATAGGATAGGATAGAGCATAGGATAGGATAGAGGATAGGATAGGATAGAGGATATGATAGGATAGGATAGAGGATAGGATTGGATAGAGGATAGGATAGGATAGAGGATAGGATAGGGGATTGGATAGAATAGAGGATAGGAGAGGGTACAGGATAGGATAGGATAGAGGATATGATAGGGTAGAGGATAGGATAGGATAGAGGATAGGATAGGATAGAGGATAGGATAGGATAGAGGATAGGATAGGATAGAGGATAGGATAGGATATAGGATAGGATAGGATAGAGGATAGGATAGGATAGGGGATTGGATAGAATAGAGGATAGGATAGGATACAGGATAGGATAGGATAGAGGATATGATAGGATAGAGGATAGGATAGGATAGAGGATAGGATGGGATAGAGGATAGGATAGGATAGAGGATAGGATAGGATAGGATAGAGGATAGGATAGTTGATATTATAGTAAAGAGGATAGGATATGATAGAGGATAGGATAGGGGACTGGATAGGATAGAGGATAGGATAGGATAGGGGATTGGATAGGATAGAGGATAGGATATGATATAGGATAGGATAGGATAGAGGATAGGATATGATATAGGATAGGATAGGATAGAGGGTAGGATAGGATAGAGGATAGGATAGGATTGGATAGTGAATAGGATATAGGATTGGATTGGATAGAGGATAGAATAGGATAGAGGATAAGATAGGATAGAGGATAGGATAGGGGATTGGATAGAATAGAGGATAGGATAGGATACAGGATAGGATAGGATAGAGGATATGATAGGATAGAGGATAGGATAGGATAGAGGATAGGGTAGGATAGAGAATAGGATAGGATAGAGGATAGGATAGGATAGAGAATCGGATAGGATAGGATAGATGATATTATAGTAAAGAGGATAGGATATGATAGAGGATAGGATAGGGGACTGGATAGGATAGAGGATAGGATAGGATAGAGGATAGGATAGGATAGAGGATAGGATAGGATAGAGGATAGGATAGGATAGCGGAAAGGATAGGATAGAGTATAGAATAGGATAGAGGATAGGATAGGATAGAGGATAGGATAGGATAGAGCATAGGATAGGATAGAGGATAGGATAGGATAGAGGATATGATAGTATAGGATAGAGGATAGGATTGGATAGAGGATAGGATAGGATAGAGGATAGGATAGGATAGAGCATAGGATAGGATAGAGTATAGGATAGGATAGAGGATAGGATAGGATAGAGCATAGGATAGGATAGAGGATAGGATAGGATAGAGGATAGGATAGGATAGAGGATAGGATAGGATAGAGGATAGGATAGGATTGAGGATGGGATAGGATAGTTGATAGGATAGGATAGAGGATAGGATAGAGGATAGGATAAGTAAGAGGATAGGATAGGATAGAGGATAGGATAGACGAAAGGATAGGATTGATGATGGGATAGGATAGAGGATGGGATAGGATAGAGGATAGGATTGGATAGAGGATAGGATAGAGGAAAGGATAGGATTAAGGATGGGAGAGGATAGAGGATAGGATATGATAGAGAATAGGATAGGTTAGAGGATAGGATAGGATGGAGGATAGGATAGAGGATTGGATAGGATAGAGGATAGGAAACGATAGAGGATAGGATAGGATAGAGGATAAGATTGGATAGAGGATAGTATAGGATAGAGGATAGGATAGGATAGAGGACAGGACAGGATAGAGGATAGGATACGATAGAGGATACGATAGGATAGATTATAGGATAGGATAGAGTATAGGATATGATAGAGGATAGGATTAGTAAGAGCATAGGATAGGATAGAGGATAGGATAGCATAGAGGATAGGATACATGGTATTATAGGGTAGAGGATAGGATAGGAAAGAGAATAGGATAGGATAGAGGATAGGATAGAGTATAGGATAGGATAGAGGATAAGATAGAGGATAGGATAGGATAGAGGATAGGATATAATAGAGGATAGGATAGGACAGAGGATAAGATTGGATAGAGGATAGGATAGGATAGGTCATAAGATAGGATAGAGGACAGGATAGGATAGAGGATAGGATAGGATAGAGGATAGGATAGGATAGAGGATAGGATAGGATAGAGGGTAGGATAGGATAGAGGATAGGATAGGATTGGATAGTGAATAGGATATAGGATTGGATTGGATAGAGGATAGAATAGGATAGAGGATAAGATAGGATAGAGGATAGGATAGGGGATTGGATAGAATAGAGGATAGGATAGGATACAGGATAGGATAGGATAGAGGATATGATAGGATAGAGGATAGGATAGGATAGAGGATAGGGTAGGATAGAGAATAGGATAGGATAGAGGATAGGATAGGATAGAGAATCGGATAGGATAGGATAGATGATATTATAGTAAAGAGGATAGGATATGATAGAGGATAGGATAGGGGACTGGATAGGATAGAGGATAGGATAGGATAGAGGATAGGATAGGATAGAGGATAGGATAGGATAGAGGATAGGATAGGATAGCGGAAAGGATAGGATAGAGTATAGAATAGGATAGAGGATAGGATAGGATAGAGGATAGGATAGGATAGAGCATAGGATAGGATAGAGGATAGGATAGGATAGAGGATATGATAGTATAGGATAGAGGATAGGATTGGATAGAGGATAGGATAGGATAGAGGATAGGATAGGATAGAGCATAGGATAGGATAGAGTATAGGATAGGATAGAGGATAGGATAGGATAGAGCATAGGATAGGATAGAGGATAGGATAGGATAGAGGATAGGATAGGATAGAGGATAGGATAGGATAGAGGATAGGATAGGATTGAGGATGGGATAGGATAGTTGATAGGATAGGATAGAGGATAGGATAGAGGATAGGATAAGTAAGAGGATAGGATAGGATAGAGGATAGGATAGACGAAAGGATAGGATTGATGATGGGATAGGATAGAGGATGGGATAGGATAGAGGATAGGATTGGATAGAGGATAGGATAGAGGAAAGGATAGGATTAAGGATGGGAGAGGATAGAGGATAGGATATGATAGAGAATAGGATAGGTTAGAGGATAGGATAGGATGGAGGATAGGATAGAGGATTGGATAGGATAGAGGATAGGAAACGATAGAGGATAGGATAGGATAGAGGATAAGATTGGATAGAGGATAGTATAGGATAGAGGATAGGATAGGATAGAGGACAGGACAGGATAGAGGATAGGATACGATAGAGGATACGATAGGATAGATTATAGGATAGGATAGAGTATAGGATATGATAGAGGATAGGATTAGTAAGAGCATAGGATAGGATAGAGGATAGGATAGCATAGAGGATAGGATACATGGTATTATAGGGTAGAGGATAGGATAGGAAAGAGAATAGGATAGGATAGAGGATAGGATAGAGTATAGGATAGGATAGAGGATAAGATAGAGGATAGGATAGGATAGAGGATAGGATATAATAGAGGATAGGATAGGACAGAGGATAAGATTGGATAGAGGATAGGATAGGATAGGTCATAAGATAGGATAGAGGACAGGATAGGATAGAGGATAGGATAGGATAGAGGATAGGATAGGATAGAGGATAGGATAGGATAGAGGATAAGATTGGATAGAGGATAGTATAGGATAGAGGATAGGATAGGATAGAGGACAGGACAGGATAGAGGATAGGATACGATAGGATAGATAATAGGATAGGATAGAGTATAGGATATGATAGAGGATAGGATTAGTAAGAGCATAGGATAGGATAGAGGATAGGATAGCATAGAGGATAGGATAGAGGATAGGATAGGATAGAGGATAGGATATGATAGAGGATCGGATGGGATAGAGGATAGGATAGGATAGAGGATAGGATAGAGGAAAGGATAGGATAGAGGATAGGATACGATAGAACATACGATATTATAGAAAAAAGGATACGATAGAGGATAGGATAGGATAGAGGATACGATATGGGATTGCCTAGGATAGAGGATAGGATAGGATAGAGGATCGGAGAGGATAGAGGATAGGATAGGATAGAGGATAGGATAAGTAAGAGGATAGGATAGGATAGAGGATAGGGTAGTCCAAAGGATAGGATTGATGATGGGATAGGATAGAGGATAGGATAGGATAGAGGATACGATAGGATAGATTATAGGATAGGATAGAGGATAAGATTGGATAGATTATACGATACGATAGAGGATAGGATAGGATAGAGGATAGGATAGGATAGAGGATAGGATAGGATTGAGGATGGGATAGGATAGTTGATAGGATAGGATAGAGGATAGGATAGGATAGAGGATAGGATAGGATAGAGGATAGGATAGGATAGAGGATAGGATAGGATAGAGAATAGGATAGGATAGAGGATAGGATAGGATAGAGGATAGGGTAGGATAGAGGATAGGATAGGATAGGTGATAGGGTAGGATAGAGGATAGGATAGGATAGGTGATAAGATAGGATAGAGGACAGGATAGGATAGAGGATAGGATTGGATGGAGGATCGGATAGGATAGAGGATAGGATAGGATAGAGGATAGGATAGCATAGAGGATAGGATAGGGTAGAGGATAGGATAGGACAGAGGATAAGATTGGATAGAGGATAGGATAGGATAGAGGATAGGATAGGATAGAGGATAGGATAGGATAGAGGATAGGATAGGATAGGTCACAAGATAGGATAGAGGACAGGATAGGATAGAGGATAGGATAGGATAGAGGATAGGATAGGATAGTTGATAGGATATAATAGAGGATAGGATTAGTAAGAGCATAGGATAGGATAGAGGATAGGATAGCATAGAGGATAGGATAGGATGGAGGATAGGATAGAGGATAGGATAGGATTGAGGATAGGATAGGATAGAGGATAGGATAGGATAGAGGATAGGATAGTATAGGATAGAGGATAGGATAGGATAGAGGACAGGACAGGATAGAGGATAGGATACGATAGAGGATACGATAGGATAGATTATAGGATAGGATAGAGTATAGGATATGATAGAGGATAGGATTAGTAAGAGCATAGGATAGGATAGAGGATAGGATAGCATAGAGGATAGGATACATGGTATTATAGGGTAGAGGATAGGATAGGAAAGAGAATAGGATAGGATAGAGAATAGGATAGGATAGAGGATAGGATAGGATAGAGGATAGGATAGAGTATAGGATAGGATAGAGGATAAGATAGAGGATAGGATAGGATAGAGGATAGGATATAATAGAGGATAGGATTAGTAAGAGCATAGGATAGGATAGAGGATAGGATAGCATAGAGGATAGGATAGGATAGAGGATAGGATAGGACAGAGGATAAGATTGGATAGAGGATAGGATAGGATAGGTCATAAGATAGGATAGAGGACAGGATAGGATAGAGGATAGGATAGGATAGAGGATAGGATAGGATAGAGGATAGGATAGGATAGAGGATAAGATTGGATAGAGGATAGTATAGGATAGAGGATAGGATAGGATAGAGGACAGGACAGGATAGAGGATAGGATACGATAGGATAGATAATAGGATAGGATAGAGTATAGGATATGATAGAGGATAGGATTAGTAAGAGCATAGGATAGGATAGAGGATAGGATAGCATAGAGGATAGGATAGAGGATAGGATAGGATAGAGGATAGGATATGATAGAGGATCGGATGGGATAGAGGATAGGATAGGATAGAGGATAGGATAGAGGAAAGGATAGGATAGAGGATAGGATACGATAGAACATACGATATTATAGAAAAAAGGATACGATAGAGGATAGGATAGGATAGAGGATACGATATGGGATTGCCTAGGATAGAGGATAGGATAGGATAGAGGATCGGAGAGGATAGAGGATAGTATAGGATAGAGGATAGGATAAGTAAGAGGATAGGATAGGATAGAGGATAGGGTAGTCCAAAGGATAGGATTGATGATGGGATAGGATAGAGGATAGGATAGGATAGAGGATACGATAGGATAGATTATAGGATAGGATAGAGGATAAGATTGGATAGAGGATAGGATAGGATAGAGGATAGGATAGGATAGAGGATAGGATAGGATAGAGGATAGGATAGGATAGAGGCTAGGATAGGATAGGTCATAAGATAGGATAGAGGATGGGATAGGATAGAGGATAGGGTAGGATAGAGGATAGGATAGGATAGGTGATAAGATAGGATAGAGGACAGGATAGGATAGAGGATAGGATTGGATAGTGGATCGGATAGGATAGAGGATAGGATAGGATAGAGGATAGGATAGAGGAAAGGATAGGATAGAGGATAGGATACGATAGAACATACGATATTATAGAAAAAAGGATACGATAGAGGATAGGATAGGATAGAGGATAGGATATGGGATTGCCTAGGATAGAGGATAGGATAGGATAGAGGATCGGAGATAATAGAGGATAGGATAGGATAGAGGATAGGATAAGTAAGAGGATAGGATAGGATAGAGGATAGGGTAGTCCAAAGGATAGGATTGATGATGGGATAGGATAGAGGATAGGATAGGATAGAGGATACGATAGGATAGATTATAGGATAGGATAGAGGATAAGATTGGATAGATTATACGATACGATAGAGGATAGGATAGGATAGAGGATAGGATAGGATAGAGGATAGGATAGGATAGAGGATAGGATAGGATAGAGGATAGGATAGGATAGAGGATAGGATAGGATTGAGGATGGGATAGGATAGTTGATAGGATAGGATAGAGGATAGGATAGAGGATAGGATAAGTAAGAGGATAGGATAGGATAGAGGATAGGATAGACGAAAGGATAGGATTGATGATGGGATAGGATAGAGGATGGGATAGGATAGAGGATAGGATTGGATATAGGATACGATATGGGATTGGATAGGATTGAGGATGGGAGAGGATAGAGGATAGGATTGGATAGAGGATAGGATAGGATAGAGGATAGGATAGGATAGAGGATAGGATAGGATAGAGCATAGGATAGGATAGAGGATAGGATAGGATAGAGGATATGATAGGATAGGATAGAGGATAGGATTGGATAGAGGATAGGATAGGATAGAGGATAGGATATGATAGAGAATAGGATAGGATAGAGGATAGGATAGGATGGAGGATAGGATAGAGGATTGGATAGGATAGAGGATAGGATATGATAGGATAGAGGATAGGATATGATACAGGATATGATAGGATTGAGGATAGGATAGGATAGTTGATAGGATAGGATAGAGCATAAGATAGAGGATAGGATAGGATAGGATACATGGTATTATAGGGTAGAGGATAGGATAGGATAGAGGATAGGATAGGATAGAGGATAGGATAGGATAGAGGATAGGATAGGATAGAGGATAGGATAGGATAGAGGATAGGATAGGATAGAGGATAGGATAGGATAGAGGATAGGATAGGATTGAGGATGGGATAGGATAGTTGATAGGATAGGATAGAGGATAGGATAGAGGATAGGATAAGTAAGAGGATAGGATAGGATAGAGGATAGGATAGACGAAAGGATAGGATTGATGATGGGATAGGATAGAGGATGGGATAGGATAGAGGATAGGATTGGATAGAGGATAGGATAGAGGAAAGGATAGGATTAAGGATGGGAGAGGATAGAGGATAGGATATGATAGAGAATAGGATAGGTTAGAGGATAGGATAGGATGGAGGATAGGATAGAGGATTGGATAGGATAGAGGATAGGAAACGATAGAGGTTAGGATAGGATAGAGGATAAGATTGGATAGAGGATAGTATAGGATAGAGGATAGGATAGGATAGAGGACAGGACAGGATAGAGGATAGGATACGATAGAGGATACGATAGGATAGATTATAGGATAGGATAGAGTATAGGATATGATAGAGGATAGGATTAGTAAGAGCATAGGATAGGATAGAGGATAGGATAGCATAGAGGATAGGATACATGGTATTATAGGGTAGAGGATAGGATAGGAAAGAGAATAGGATAGGATAGAGAATAGGATAGGATAGAGGATAGGATAGGATAGAGGATAGGATAGAGTATAGGATAGGATAGAGGATAAGATAGAGGATAGGATAGGATAGAGGATAGGATATAATAGAGGATAGGATTAGTAAGAGCATAGGATAGGATAGAGGATAGGATAGCATAGAGGATAGGATAGGATAGAGGATAGGATAGGACAGAGGATAAGATTGGATAGAGGATAGGATAGGATAGGTCATAAGATAGGATAGAGGACAGGATAGGATAGAGGATAGGATAGGATAGAGGATAGGATAGGATAGAGGATAAGATTGGATAGAGGATAGTATAGGATAGAGGATAGGATAGGATAGAGGACAGGACAGGATAGAGGATAGGATACGATAGGATAGATAATAGGATAGGATAGAGTATAGGATATGATAGAGGATAGGATTAGTAAGAGCATAGGATAGGATAGAGGATAGGATAGCATAGAGGATAGGATAGAGGATAGGATAGGATAGAGGATAGGATATGATAGAGGATCGGATGGGATAGAGGATAGGATAGGATAGAGGATAGGATAGAGGAAAGGATAGGATAGAGGATAGGATACGATAGAACATACGATATTATAGAAAAAAGGATACGATAGAGGATAGGATAGGATAGAGGATACGATATGGGATTGCCTAGGATAGAGGATAGGATAGGATAGAGGATCGGAGAGGATAGAGGATAGGATAGGATAGAGGATAGGATAAGTAAGAGGATAGGATAGGATAGAGGATAGGGTAGTCCAAAGGATAGGATTGATGATGGGATAGGATAGAGGATAGGATAGGATAGAGGATACGATAGGATAGATTATAGGATAGGATAGAGGATAAGATTGGATAGATTATACGATACGATAGAGGATAGGATAGGATAGAGGATAGGATAGGATAGAGGATAGGATAGGATAGAGGATAGGATAGGATAGAGGATAGGATAGGATTGAGGATGGGATAGGATAGGTGATAAGATAGGATAGAGGACAGGATAGGATAGAGGATAGGATTGGATGGAGGATCGGATAGGATAGAGGATAGGATAGGATAGAGGATAGGATAGCATAGAGGATAGGATAGGGTAGAGGATAGGATAGGACAGAGGATAAGATTGGATAGAGGATAGGATAGGATAGAGGATAGGATAGGATAGAGGATAGGATAGGATAGAGGATAGGATAGGATAGGTCACAAGATAGGATAGAGGACAGGATAGGATAGAGGATAGGATAGGATAGAGGATAGGATAGGATAGTTGATAGGATATAATAGAGGATAGGATTAGTAAGAGCATAGGATAGGATAGAGGATAGGATAGCATAGAGGATAGGATAGGATGGAGGATAGGATAGAGGATAGGATAGGATAGAGGATATGATAGGATAGGATAGAGGATAGGATTGGATAGAGGATAGGATAGGATAGAGGATAGGATAGGATAGAGGATAGGATAGGATAGAGGATAGGATAGGATAGAGGATAGGATAGGATAGAGGATAGGATAGGATAGGGTAGATGATATTATAGTAAAGAGGATAGGATATGATAGAGGATAGGATAGGGGACTGGATAGGATAGAGGATAGGATAGAGGATATGATAGGATAGGATAGAGGATAGGATTGGATAGAGGATAGGATAGGATAGAGGATAGGATAGGATAGAGGATAGGATAGGATAGAGGATAGGATAGGATAGAGGATAGGATAGGATAGAGGATAGGATAGGATAGAGGATAGGATAGAGGATAGGATAGGATAGGATAGAGGATAGGATAGGATAGAGGATAGGATATGATAGAGGATAGGATAGGATAGAGGATAGGATAAGTAAGAGGATAGGGTAGGATAGAGGATAGGATACAGGAAAGGATAGGATTGAGGATGGGAGAGGATAGATGATAGGATATGATAGAGAATAGGATAGGATAGAGGATAGGATAGGATGGAGGATAGGATAGAGGATTGGATAGGATAGAGGATAGGATATGATAGGATAGAGGATAGGATATTATACAGGATATGATAGGATTGAGGATAGGATAGGATAGTTGATAGGATAGGATAGAGCATAAGATAGAGGATAGGATAGGATAGGATACATGGTATTATAGGGTAGAGGATAGGATAGGATAGAGGATAGGATAGGATAGAGGATAGGATAGGATAGAGGATAGGATAGGATAGAGGATAGGATAGGATAGAGGATAGGATAGGATTGAGGATGGGATAGGATAGTTGATAGGATAGGATAGAGGATAGGATAGAGGATAGGATAAGTAAGAGGATAGGATAGGATAGAGGATAGGATAGACGAAAGGATAGGATTGATGATGGGATAGGATAGAGGATGGGATAGGATAGAGGATAGGATTGGATAGAGGATAGGATAGAGGAAAGGATAGGATTAAGGATGGGAGAGGATAGAGGATAGGATATGATAGAGAATAGGATAGGTTAGAGGATAGGATAGGATGGAGGATAGGATAGAGGACAGGACAGGATAGAGGATAGGATACGATAGAGGATACGATAGGATAGATTATAGGATAGGATAGAGTATAGGATATGATAGAGGATAAGATTGGATAGAGGATAGTATAGGATAGAGGATAGGATAGGATAGAGGACAGGACAGGATAGAGGATAGGATACGATAGAAGATACGATAGGATAGATTATAGGATAGGATAGAGTATAGGATATGATAGAGGATAGGATTAGTAAGAGCATAGGATAGGATAGAGGATAGGATAGCATAGAGGATAGGATACATGGTATTATAGGGTAGAGGATAGGATAGGAAAGAGAATAGGATAGGATAGAGAATAGGATAGGATAGAGGATAGGATAGGATAGAGGATAGGATAGAGTATAGGATAGGATAGAGGATAAGATAGAGGATAGGATAGGATAGAGGATAGGATATAATAGAGGATAGGATTAGTAAGAGCATAGGATAGGATAGAGGATAGGATAGCATAGAGGATAGGATAGGATAGAGGATAGGATAGGACAGAGGATAAGATTGGATAGAGGATAGGATAGGATAGGTCATAAGATAGGATAGAGGACAGGATAGGATAGAGGATAGGATAGGATAGAGGATAGGATAGGATAGAGGATAGGATAGGATAGAGGATAAGATTGGATAGAGGATAGTATAGGATAGAGGATAGGATAGGATAGAGGACAGGACAGGATAGAGGATAGGATACGATAGGATAGATAATAGGATAGGATAGAGTATAGGATATGATAGAGGATAGGATTAGTAAGAGCATAGGATAGGATAGAGGATAGGATAGCATAGAGGATAGGATAGAGGATAGGATAGGATAGAGGATAGGATATGATAGAGGATCGGATGGGATAGAGGATAGGATAGGATAGAGGATAGGATAGAGGAAAGGATAGGATAGAGGATAGGATACGATAGAACATACGATATTATAGAAAAAAGGATACGATAGAGGATAGGATAGGATAGAGGATACGATATGGGATTGCCTAGGATAGAGGATAGGATAGGATAGAGGATAGGATAAGTAAGAGGATAGGATAGGATAGAGGATAGGGTAGTCCAAAGGATAGGATTGATGATGGGATAGGATAGAGGATAGGATAGGATAGAGGATACGATAGGATAGATTATAGGATAGGATAGAGGATAAGATTGGATAGATTATACGATACGATAGAGGATAGGATAGGATAGAGGATAGGATAGGATAGAGGATAGGATAGGATAGAGGATAGGATAGGATAGAGGATAGGATAGGATTGAGGATGGGATAGGATAGGTGATAAGATAGGATAGAGGACAGGATAGGATAGAGGATAGGATTGGATGGAGGATCGGATAGGATAGAGGATAGGATAGGATAGAGGATAGGATAGCATAGAGGATAGGATAGGGTAGAGGATAGGATAGGACAGAGGATAAGATTGGATAGAGGATAGGATAGGATAGAGGATAGGATAGGATAGAGGATAGGATAGGATAGAGGATAGGATAGGATAGGTCACAAGATAGGATAGAGGACAGGATAGGATAGAGGATAGGATAGGATAGAGGATAGGATAGGATAGTTGATAGGATATAATAGAGGATAGGGTTAGTAAGAGCATAGGATAGGATAGAGGATAGGATAGCATAGAGGATAGGATAGGATGGAGGATAGGATAGAGGATAGGATAGGATAGAGGATATGATAGGATAGGATAGAGGATAGGATTGGATAGAGGATAGGATAGGATAGAGGATAGGATAGGATAGAGGATAGGATAGGATAGAGGATAGGATAGGATAGAGGATAGGATAGGATAGAGGATAGGATAGGATAGGGTAGATGATATTATAGTAAAGAGGATAGGATATGATAGAGGATAGGATATGATAGAGAATAGGATAGGATAGAGGATAGGATAGGATGGAGGATAGGATAGAGGATTGGATAGGATAGAGGATAGGATATGATAGGATAGAGGATAGGATATGATACAGGATATGATAGGATTGAGGATAGGATAGGATAGTTGATAGGATAGGATAGAGCATAAGATAGAGGATAGGATAGGATAGGATACATGGTATTATAGGGTAGAGGATAGGATAGGATAGAGGATAGGATAGGATAGAGGATAGGATAGGATAGAGGATAGGATAGGATAGAGGATAGGATAGGATAGAGGATAGGATAGGATAGAGGATAGGATAGGATTGAGGATGGGATAGGATAGTTGATAGGATAGGATAGAGGATAGGATAGAGGATAGGATAAGTAAGAGGATAGGATAGGATAGAGGATAGGATAGACGAAAGGATAGGATTGATGATGGGATAGGATAGAGGATGGGATAGGATAGAGGATAGGATTGGATAGAGGATAGGATAGAGGAAAGGATAGGATTAAGGATGGGAGAGGATAGAGGATAGGATATGATAGAGAATAGGATAGGTTAGAGGATAGGATAGGATGGAGGATAGGATAGAGGACAGGACAGGATAGAGGATAGGATACGATAGAGGATACGATAGGATAGATTATAGGATAGGATAGAGTATAGGATATGATAGAGGATAGGATTAGTAAGAGCATAGGATAGGATAGAGGATAGGATAGCATAGAGGATAGGATACATGGTATTATAGGGTAGAGGATAGGATAGGAAAGAGAATAGGATAGGATAGAGAATAGGATAGGATAGAGGATAGGATAGGATAGAGGATAGGATAGAGTATAGGATAGGATAGAGGATAAGATAGAGGATAGGATAGGATAGAGGATAGGATATAATAGAGGATAGGATTAGTAAGAGCATAGGATAGGATAGAGGATAGGATAGCATAGAGGATAGGATAGGATAGAGGATAGGATAGGACAGAGGATAAGATTGGATAGAGGATAGCATAGGATTGAGGATAGGATAGGATAGAGGATAGGATAATATAGAATATAGGATTGGATTGAGGATAGGGTAGGATAGAGGATAGAATAGGATAGAGGATAGGATTGGATAGACAATAGGATAGAGGATAGGATAGAGGATAGGATAGGATAGAGGATATTATAGTATAGAGGATAGGATAGAGGATATTATAGTATAGAGAATAGGATAGAATTGAAGATAGGATAGGATAGGATAGAGGATAGGGTAGGATAGAGGATAGGATAGGATAGGTGATAAGATAGGATAGAGGACAGGATAGGATAGAGGATAGGATTGGATAGAGGATCGGATAGGATAGAGGATAGGATAGGATAGAGGATAGGATAGAGGAAAGGATAGGATAGAGGATAGGATACGATAGAACATACGATATTATAGAAAAAAGGATACGATAAGAGGATAGGATAGGATAGAGGATAAGATTGGATAGATTATACGATACGATAGAGGATAGGATAGGATAGAGGATAGGATAGGATAGAGGATAGGATAGGATAGAGGATAGGATAGGATAGAGGATAGGATAGGATAGAGGATAGGATAGGATAGAGGATAGGATAGGATAGAGGATAGGATAGGATAGAGGATAGGATTGGATAGAGGATAGCATAGGATAGAGGATAGGATAGGATAGAGGATAGGATAGGATAGAGGATAGGATAGGATAGAGGATAGGATAGGATAGAGGATAGGATAGGATAGAGGATAGGATAGGATAGAGGATAGGATAAAGGATAGGATAGGATAGAGGATAAGATAGAGGATAGGATAGGATAGAGGATAGGATATAATAGAGGATAGGATTAGTAAGAGCATAGGATAGGATAGAGGATAGGATAGCGTAGAGGATAGGATAGGATAGAGGACAGGACAGGACAGAGGATAAGATTGGATAGAGGATAGGATAGGATAGAGGATAGGATAGGATAGAGGATAGGATAGGATAGAGGCTAGGATAGGATAGGTCATAAGATAGGATAGAGGATGGGATAGGATAGAGGATAGGGTAGGATAGAGGATAGGATAGGATAGGTGATAAGATAGGATAGAGGACAGGATAGGATAGAGGATAGGATTGGATAGAGGATCGGATAGGATAGAGGATAGGATAGGATAGAGGATAGGATAGAGGAAAGGATAGGATAGAGGATAGGATACGATAGAACATACGATATTATAGAAAAAAGGATACGATAGAGGATAGGATAGGATAGAGGATAGGATATGGGATTGCCTAGGATAGAGGATAGGATAGGATAGAGGATCGGAGATAATAGAGGATAGGATAGGATAGAGGATAGGATAAGTAAGAGGATAGGATAGGATAGAGGATAGGGTAGTCCAAAGGATAGGATTGATGATGGGATAGGATAGAGGATAGGATAGGATAGAGGATACGATAGGATAGGTTATAGGATAGGATAGAGGATAAGATTGGATAGATTATACGATACGATAGAGGATAGGATAGGATAGAGGATAGGATAGGATAGAGGATAGGATAGGATAGAGGATAGGATAGGATTGAGGATGGGATAGGATAGTTGATAGGATAGGATAGAGGATAGGATAGAGGATAGGATAAGTAAGAGGATAGGATAGGATAGAGGATAGGATAGACGAAAGGATAGGATTGATGATGGGATAGGATAGAGGATGGGATAGGATAGAGGATAGGATTGGATAGAGGATAGGATAGAGGAAAGGATAGGATTGAGGATGGGAGAGGATAGAGGATAGGATATGATAGAGAATAGGATAGGATAGAGGATAGGATAGGATGGAGGATAGGATAGAGGATTGGATAGGATAGAGGATAGGATACGATAGAGGATAGGATAGGATAGAGGATAAGATTGGATAGAGGATAGTATAGGATAGAGGATAGGATAGGATAAAGGACAGGACAGGATAGAGGATAGGATACGATAGAGGATACGATAGGATAGATTATAGGATAGGATAGAGTATAGGATATGATAGAGGATAGGATTAGTAAGAGCATAGGATAGGATAGAGGATAGGATAGCATAGAGGATAGGATATGATGGAGGACAGGATAGAGGATAGGATAGGATAGAGGATAGGATAGGACAGAGGATAGGATAGGATAGAGGATAGGATATAATAGAGGATAGGATTAGTAAGAGCATAGGATAGGATAGAGGATAGGATAGCATAGAGGATATGATAGCATAGAGGATAGGATAGGTTAGAGGATAGAATAGGATAGAGGATCGGATAGGAGAGAGGATAGGATAGGATAGAGGATAGGATAGGATAGAGGATAGGATAGGATAGAGGGTAGGATAGGATAGAGGATAGGATAGGATAGAGGATAGGATATAATAGAGGATAGGATTAGTAAGAGCATAGGATAGGATAGAGGATAGGATAGCATAGAGGATAGGATAGGATGGAGGACAGGATAGAGGATAGGATAGGATAGAGGATAGGATAGGATAGAGGATAGGATAGGATAGAGGATAGGATAGGATAGGATAGAGGATAGGATAGGATAGAGGATAGGATATGATAGAGGATAGGATAGGATTGAGGATATGATAGGATAGAGGATAGGATAAGTAAGAGGATAGGATAGGATAGAGGATAGGATAGACGAAAGGATAGGATTGATGATGGGATAGGATAGAGGATGGGATAGGATAGAGGATAGGATTGGATAGAGGATAGGATAGAGGAAAGGATAGGATTGAGGATGGGAGAGGATAGAGGATAGTATACGATAGAGAATAGGATAGGATAGAGGATAGGATAGGATGGAGGATATTATAGAGAATAGGATAGGATAGAGGATAGGATAGAGGATTGGATAGGATAGAGGATAGGATAGAATAGAGGATCGGATAGGATAGAGGATAGGATAGGATAGAGGATAGGATAAGTAAGAGGATAGAATAGGATAGAGGATAGGATAGACGAAAGGATAGGATTGATGATGGGATAGGATAGAGGATGGGATAGGATAGAGGATAAGATTGGATAGAGGATAGTATAGGATAGAGGATAGGATAGGATAGAGGACAGGACAGGATAGAGGATAGGATAGGATAGAGGTTAAGATTGGATAGAGGATAGGATAGGATAGAGGATAGGATAGGATAGAGGATAGGATAGGATAGAGGATAGGATAGGATAGAGGATAGGATTAGTAAGAGCATAGGATAGGATAGAGGATAGGATAGCATAGAGGATAGGATAGGATGGAGGATAGGATAGAGGATAGGATAGGATAGAGGATAGGATAGGATAGAGGATAGGATAGGATAGAGGATAGGATAGGATAGAGGATAGGATAGGATAGGATAGAGGATAGGATAGGATAGAGGATAGGATATGATAGAGGATAGGATAGGATTGAGGATATGATAGGATAGAGGATAGGATAAGTAAGAGGATAGGATAGGATAGAGGATAGGATAGACGAAAGGATAGGATTGATGATGGGATAGGATAGAGGATGGGATAGGATAGAGGATAGGATTGGATAGAGGATAGGATAGAGGAAAGGATAGGATTAAGGATGGGAGAGGATAGAGGATAGGATATGATAGAGAATAGGATAGGTTAGAGGATAGGATAGGATGGAGGATAGGATAGAGGATTGGATAGGATAGAGGATAGGAAACGATAGAGGATAGGATAGGATAGAGGATAAGATTGGATAGAGGATAGTATAGGATAGAGGATAGGATAGGATAGAGGACAGGACAGGATAGAGGATAGGATACGATAGAGGATACGATAGGATAGATTATAGGATAGGATAGAGTATAGGATATGATAGAGGATAGGATTAGTAAGAGCATAGGATAGGATAGAGGATAGGATAGCATAGAGGATAGGATACATGGTATTATAGGGTAGAGGATAGGATAGGAAAGAGAATAGGATAGGATAGAGAATAGGATAGGATAGAGTATAGGATAGGATAGAGGATAGGATAGAGTATAGGATAGGATAGAGGATAAGATAGAGGATAGGATAGGATAGAGGATAGGATATAATAGAGGATAGGATTAGTAAGAGCATAGGATAGGATAGAGGATAGGATAGCATAGAGGATAGGATAGGATAGAGGATAGGATAGGACAGAGGATAAGATTGGATAGAGGATAGGATAGGATAGGTCATAAGATAGGATAGAGGACAGGATAGGATAGAGGATAGGATAGGATAGAGGATAGGATAGGATAGAGGATAGGATAGGATAGTGGATAAGATTGGATAGAGGATAGTATAGGATAGAGGATAGGATAGGATAGAGGACAGGACAGGATAGAGGATAGGATACGATAGGATAGATAATAGGATAGGATAGAGTATAGGATATGATAGAGGATAGGATTAGTAAGAGCATAGGATAGGATAGAGGATAGGATAGCATAGAGGATAGGATAGAGGATAGGATAGGATAGAGGATAGGATATGATAGAGGATCGGATGGGATAGAGGATAGGATAGGATAGAGGATAGGATAGAGGAAAGGATAGGATAGAGGATAGGATACGATAGAACATACGATATTATAGAAAAAAGGATACGATAGAGGATAGGATAGGATAGAGGATACGATATGGGATTGCCTAGGATAGAGGATAGGATAGGATAGAGGATCGGAGAGGATAGAGGATAGGATAGGATAGTGGATAGGATAAGTAAGAGGATAGGATAGGATAGAGGATAGGGTAGTCCAAAGGATAGGATTGATGATGGGATAGGATAGAGGATAGGATAGGATAGAGGATACGATAGGATAGATTGTAGGATAGGATAGAGGATAAGATTGGATAGATTATACGATACGATAGAGGATAGGATAGGATAGAGGATAGGATAGGATAGAGGATAGGATAGGATAGAGGATGGGATAGGATAGAGGATAGGATAGGATTGAGGATGGGATAGGATAGTTGATAGGATAGGATAGAGGATAGGATAGGATAGAGGATAGGATAGGATAGAGGATAGGATAGGATAGAGGATAGGATAGGATAGAGAATAGGATAGGATAGAGGATAGGATAGGATAGAGGATAGGGTAGGATAGAGGATAGGATAGGATAGGTGATAGGGTAGGATAGAGGATAGGATAGGATAGGTGATAAGATAGGATAGAGGACAGGATAGGATAGAGGATAGGATTGGATGGAGGATCGGATAGGATAGAGGATAGGATAGGATAGAGGATAGGATAGCATAGAGGATAGGATAGGGTAGAGGATAGGATAGGACAGAGGATAAGATTGGATAGAGGATAGGATAGGATAGAGGATAGGATAGGATAGAGGATAGGATAGGATAGAGGATAGGATAGGATAGGTCACAAGATAGGATAGAGGACAGGATAGGATAGAGGATAGGATAGGATAGAGGATAGGATAGGATAGTTGATAGGATATAATAGAGGATAGGATTAGTAAGAGCATAGGATAGGATAGAGGATAGGATAGCATAGAGGATAGGATAGGATGGAGGATAGGATAGAGGATAGGATAGGATAGAGGATAGGATAGGATAGAGGATAGGATAGGATAGAGGATAGGATAGGATAGGATAGAGGATAGGATAGGATAGAGGATAGGATATGATAGAGGATAGGATAGGATTGAGGATAGGATAGGATAGAGGATAGGATAAGTAAGAGGATAGGATAGGATAGAGGATAGGATAGACGAAAGGATAGGATTGATGATGGGATAGGATAGAGGATGGGATAGGATAGAGGATAGGATATGATAGAGAATAGGATAGGATAGAGGATAGGATAGGATGGAGGATAGGATAGAGGATTGGATAGGATAGAGGATAGGATAGGATAGAGGATAGGATAGGGGATTGATAGGATAGAGATTAGGATAGGATAGAGGATATTATAGGATAGAGGATAGCATAGGATAGAGCATACGATAGAGGATAGGATAGGATAGGATAGAGAATAGGATAGGGTACATGGTATTATAGGATAGAGGATAGGATAGGATAGAGGATAGGATAGGGGATTCGATAGGATAGAGGATAGGATAGAGGATAGGATAGGATAGAGGATAGGATAGGATAGATTATAGGTTACGATAGAACATACGATATTATGGAGGAAAGGATAGGATAGAGAACAGGATAGGATGGAGGACAGGATAGAGGATAGGATAGGATAGACTATAGGATAGGGTTGAGGATAGGATAGGATAGAGGATATGATATTATAAAGAACAGGATAGCATAGAGGATAGGATAGGATGCAGGATAGGATAGGTTTGAGGATAGGATAGGATAGAGGATAGGATAGGATAGAGGATAGGATAGGATAGAGGATAGCATAGGATAGAGGATTGGATTGGATAGAGGATAGGATAGGATAGAGGATATGATTGGATAGAGGATAGGATATGATAGAGCATAGGATATGATAGAGGATAGGATAGGATTGAGGATAGGATAGGATAGTGGATAGAATAGGATAGTGGATAGGATAGGATACAGCATACGAAAGAGGATAGGATAGGATAGGATAGAGAATAGGATAGGATACATGGTATTATAGGGTAGAGGATAGGATAGGGGATTGGATAGGATAGAGGATAGGATAGGATAGGATAGAGGATAGGATAGAGGATAGGATAGGATTGAGGATAGGATAGGTTTGAGGATAGGATAGGATAGAGGATAGGATAGGATAGATGATAGGATAGGATAGAGGATAGGATAGGATAGAGGATAGTATAGGATAGGGGATACTATAGGATAGAGGATAGGATAAGATTGAGGATAGGATTGGATAGAGGATATGATAGGATAGGGATAGGATAGGATAGGATTGAGGATAGGATAGGATAGAGGATAGGATAGGATAGGATTGAGGATAGGATAGGATTGAGGATAGGATAGGATAGAGGATAGGATAGAGGATTGGATAATATAGAGGATAGGATACGATAGAGGATAGGATATGATAGAGGATAGGATAGAGGATTGGATAGGATAGAAGATAGGATACGATATATTATAGGATATGATAGAGGATAGGATAGGATATGAGATTGAATATTATAGAGGATAGGATAGGATAGAGGATAGGATAGGATAGAGGATATTATAGTATAGAGGATAGGATAGAGGATATTATAGTATAGAGGATAGGATAGAATTGAGGATAGGATAGGATAGGATAGAGGATAGGGTAGGATAGAGGATAGGATAGGATAGGTGATAAGATAGGATAGAGGACAGGATAGGATAGAGGATAGGATTGGATAGAGGATCGGATAGGATAGAGGATAGGATAGGATAGAGGATAGGATAGAGGAAAGGATAGGATAGAGGATAGGATACGATAGAACATACGATATTATAGAAAAAAGGATACGATAAGAGGATAGGATAGGATAGAGGATAAGATTGGATAGATTATACGATACGATAGAGGATAGGATAGGATAGAGGATAGGATAGGATAGAGGATAGGATAGGATAGAGGATAGGATAGGATAGAGGATAGGATAGGATAGAGGATAGGATAGGATAGAGGATAGGATAGGATAGAGGATAGGATTGGATAGAGGATAGCATAGGATAGAGGATAGGATAGGATAGAGGATAGGATAGGATAGAGGATAGGATAGGATAGAGGATAGGATAGGATAGAGGATAGGATAGGATAGAGGATAGGATAGGATGGAGGATAGGATAAAGGATAGGATAGGATAGAGGATAAGATAGAGGATAGGATAGGATAGAGGATAGGATATAATAGAGGATAGGATTAGTAAGAGCATAGGATAGGATAGAGGATAGGATAGCGTAGAGGATAGGATAGGATAGAGGACAGGACAGGACAGAGGATAAGATTGGATAGAGGATAGGATAGGATAGAGGATAGGATAGGATAGAGGATAGGATAGGATAGAGGCTAGGATAGGATAGGTCATAAGATAGGATAGAGGATGGGATAGGATAGAGGATAGGGTAGGATAGAGGATAGGATAGGATAGGTGATAAGATAGGATAGAGGACAGGATAGGATAGAGGATAGGATTGGATAGAGGATCGGATAGGATAGAGGATAGGATAGGATAGAGGATAGGATAGAGGAAAGGATAGGATAGAGGATAGGATACGATAGAACATACGATATTATAGAAAAAAGGATACGATAGAGGATAGGATAGGATAGAGGATAGGATATGGGATTGCCTAGGATAGAGGATAGGATAGGATAGAGGATCGGAGATAATAGAGGGTAGGATAGGATAGAGGATAGGATAAGTAAGAGGATAGGATAGGATAGAGGATAGGGTAGTCCAAAGGATAGGATTGATGATGGGATAGGATAGAGGATAGGATAGGATAGAGGATACGATAGGATAGGTTATAGGATAGGATAGAGGATAAGATTGGATAGATTATACGATACGATAGAGGATAGGATAGGATAGAGGATAGGATAGGATAGAGGATAGGATAGGATAGAGGATAGGATAGGATTGAGGATGGGATAGGATAGTTGATAGGATAGGATAGAGGATAGGATAGAGGATAGGATAAGTAAGAGGATAGGATAGGATAGAGGATAGGATAGACGAAAGGATAGGATTGATGATGGGATAGGATAGAGGATGGGATAGGATAGAGGATAGGATTGGATAGAGGATAGGATAGAGGAAAGGATAGGATTGAGGATGGGAGAGGATAGAGGATAGGATATGATAGAGAATAGGATAGGATAGAGGATAGGATAGGATGGAGGATAGGATAGAGGATTGGATAGGATAGAGGATAGGATACGATAGAGGATAGGATAGGATAGAGGATAAGATTGGATAGAGGATAGTATAGGATAGAGGATAGGATAGGATAAAGGACAGGACAGGATAGAGGATAGGATACGATAGAGGATACGATAGGATAGATTATAGGATAGGATAGAGTATAGGATATGATAGAGGATAGGATTAGTAAGAGCATAGGATAGGATAGAGGATAGGATAGCATAGAGGATAGGATATGATGGAGGATAGGATAGAGAATAGGATAGGATAGAGGATAGGATAGGATAGAGGATAGGATAGGATAGAGGATAGGATAGGATAGAGGATAGGATAGGATAGAGGATAGGATAGGACAGAGGATAGGATAGGATAGAGGATAGGATATAATAGAGGATAGGATTAGTAAGAGCATAGGATAGGATAGAGGATAGGATAGCATAGAGGATAGGATACGTTAGAGGATAGAATAGGATAGAGGATCGGATAGGAGAGAGGATAGGATAGGATAGAGGATAGGATAGGATAGAGGATAGGATAGGATAGAGGGTAGGATAGGATAGAGGATAGGATAGGATAGAGGATAGGATATAATAGAGGATAGGATTAGTAAGAGCATAGGATAGGATAGAGGATAGGATAGCATAGAGGATAGGATAGGATGGAGGATAGGATAGAGGATAGGATAGGATAGAGGATAGGATAGGATAGAGGATAGGATAGGATAGAGGATAGGATAGGATAGAGGACAGGACAGGATAGAGGATAGGATAGGATAGAGGATAAGATTGGATAGAGGATAGGATAGGATAGAGGATAGGATAGGATAGAGGATAAGATTGGATAGAGGATAGGATAGGATAGAGGATAGGATAGGATAGAGGATAGGATAGGATAGAGGATAGGATAGGATAGAGGATAGGATAGGATGGAGGATAGGATAGAGGATAGGATAGGATAGAGGATAGGATAGGATAGAGGATAGGATAGGATAGAGGATAGGATAGGATAGAGGATAGGATAGGATAGAGGATAGGATAGGATAGAGGATAGGATAGGATAGAGGATAGGATAGAGGATAGGATAGGATAGAGGATAGGATATGATAGAGGATAGGATAGGATAGAGGATAGGATAGGATTGAGGATAGGATAGGATAGTTGATAGGATAGGATAGAGCATAAGATAGTGGATAGGATAGGATAGAGCATAAGATAGAGGATAGGATAGGATAGGATACATGGTATTATAGGGTAGAGGATAGGATAGGAAAGAGAATAGGATAGGATAGAGAATAGGATAGGATAGAGGATAGGATAGAGTATAGGATAGGATAGAGGATAAGATAGAGGATAGGATATAATAGAGGATAGGATTAGTAAGAGCATAGGATAGGATAGAAGATAGGATAGCATAGAGGATAGGATAGGATAGAGGATAGGATAGGACAGAGGATAAGATTGGATAGAGGATAGGTTAGGATAGAGGATAGGATAGGATAGAGGATAGGATAGGATAGGTCATAAGATAGGATAGAGGACAGGATAGGATAGAGGATAGGATAGGATAGAGGATAGGATAGGATAGAGGATAGGATATAATAGAGGATAGGATTAGTAAGAGCACAGGATAGGATAGAGGATAGGATAGCATAGAGGATAGGATAGGATAGAGGATAGGATAGGATAGAGGATCGGATAGGAGAGAGGATAGGATAGGATAGAGGATAGGATAGGATAGAGGATAGGATAGGATAGAGGATAGGATAGGATAGAGGATAGGATAGGATAGAGGATAGGGTAGGATAGAGGGTAGGATAGGATAGGTGATAAGATAGGATAGAGGACAGGATAGGATAGAGGATAGGATTGGATAGAGGATCGGATAGGATAGGGGATAGGATAGGATAGAGGATAGGATAGAGGAAAGGATAGGATAGAGGATAGGATACGATAGAACATACGATATTATAGAAAAAAGGATACGATAGAGGATAGGATATGATAGAGGATAGGATATGGGATTGCCTAGGATAGAGGATAGGATAGGATAGAGGATCGGATAGGATAGAGGATAGGATAGGATAGAGGATAAGATTGGATAGAGGATAGTATAGGATAGAGGATAGGATAGGATAGAGGACAGGACAGGATAGAGGATAGGATAGGATAGAGGATAAGATTGGATAGAGGATAGGATAGGATAGAGGATAGGATAGGATAGAGGATAGGATAGGATAGAGGATAGGATAGGATAGAGGATAGGATAGGATAGAGGATAGGATAGGATAGGATAGAGGATAGGATAGGATAGAGGATAGGATATGATAGAGGATAGGATAGGATTGAGGATATGATAGGATAGAGGATAGGATAAGTAAGAGGATAGGATAGGATAGAGGATAGGATAAGTAAGAGGATAGGATAGGATAGAGGATAGGATACAGGAAAGGATAGGATTGAGGATGGGAGAGGATAGATGATAGGATATGATAGAGAATAGGATAGGATAGAGGATAGGATAGGATGGAGGATAGGATAGAGGATTGGATAGGATAGAGGATAGGATATGATAGGATAGAGGATAGGATATGATACAGGATAGGATAGGATTGAGGATAGGATAGGATAGTTGATAGGATAGGATAGAGCATAAGATAGAGGATAGGATAGGATAGGATACATGGTATTATAGGGTAGAGGATAGGATAGGAAAGAGAATAGGATAGGATAGAGAATAGGATACGATAGAGGATAGGATAGGATAGAGGATAGGATAGAGTATAGGATAGGATAGAGGATAAGATAGAGGATAGGATAGGATACAGGATAGGATATAATAGAGGATAGGATTAGTAAGAGCATAGGATAGGATAGAGGATAGGATAGCATAGAGGATAGGATAGGATAGAGGATAGGATAGGACAGAGGATAAGATTGGATAGAGGATTGGATAGGATAGAGGATAGGATAGGATAGAGTATAGGATAGGATAGAGGATAGGATAGGATAGGTCATAAGATAGGATAGAGGACAGGATAGGATAGAGGATAGGATAGGATAGAGGATAGGATAGGATAGAGGATAGGATATAATAGAGGATAGGATTAGTAAAAGCATAGGATAGGATAGAGGATAGGATAGCATAGAGGATAGGATAGGATAGAGGATAGGATAGGATAGAGGATCGGATAGGAGAGAGGATAGGATAGAGGATAGGATAGAGGATAGGATAGGATAGAGGATAGGATAGGATAGAGGATAGGGTAGGATAGAGGATAGGATAGGATAGGTGATAAGATAGGATAGAGGACAGGATAGGATAGAGGATAGGATAGGATAGAGGATAGGATAGGATAGAGGATAGGATAGGATAGAGGATAGGATAGGATAGAGGATAGGATAGGATAGAGGATAGGATAGGATAGAGGATAGGATAGGATAGAGGATAGGATAGGATAGAGGATAGGATAGGATAGAGGATAGGATAGGATAGAGGATAGGATAGGATAGAGGATAGGATAGGATAGAGGATAGGATAGGATAGAGGATAGGATAGGATAGAGGATAGTATAGGATAGAGGATAGGATAGGATAGAGGATAGGATAGGATAGAGGATAGGATAGGATAGAGGATAGGATAGGATAGAGGATAGGATAGGATAGAGGATAGGAAAGGATAGAGGATAGGATAGGATAGAGGATAGGATAGGATAGAGGATAGGATAGGATAGAGGATAGGATAGGATAGAGGATAGGATAGGATAGAGGATAGGATAGGATAGAGGATAGGATAGGATAGAGGATAGGATAGGATAGAGGATAGGATAGGATAGAGGATAGGATAGGATAGAGGATAGGATAGGATAGAGGATAGGATAGGATAGAGGATAGGATAGGATAGAGGATAGGATAGGATAGAGGATAGGATAGGATAGAGGATAGGATAGGATAGAGGATAGGATAGGATAGAGGATAGGATAGGATACAGGATAGGATAGGATAGAGGATAGGATAGGATAGAGGATAGGATAGGATAGAGGATAGGATATTATAGAGGATAGGATAGGATAGAGGATAGGATAGGATAGAGGATAGGATATAATAGAGGATAGGATTAGTAAGAGCATAGGATAGGATAGAGGATAGGATAGCATAGAGGATAGGATAGGATAGAGGATAGAATAGGATAGATGATCGGATAGGAGAGAGGATAGGATAGGATAGAGGATAGGATAGGATAGAGGATAGGATAGGATAGAGGATAAGATTGGATAGAGGATAGTATAGGATAGAGGATAGGATATAATAGATGATAGGACAGGATAGAGGATAGGATACGATAGAGGATACGATAGGATAGATTATAGGATAGGATAGAGGATAGGATATGATAGAGGATAGGATTAGTAAGAGCATAGGATAGGATAGAGGATAGGATAGTGTTACGTGCTAGGGCCCTTCCGCGAGGGATTGGCCTTGTAACAAAAGGGTATAATAGATGCGGAACGGACGAGCGGTAACCCGTTCCAAAAAGTGCGGGGTATCGTTTATCGCTGTGGAGACCAAAAAACGTGGCGGGATGGTTACAAGACGTGGGGATTCGAGAGTGATTTTTACGGTGATTGTTCAACAATAATATAAAATATATTCTATAATAAAGAAAAGATATTTACAGAACAAGGTACAAATAACAATAATAATAATAATAATATATATATAGACAGAGACAGAGGAAAAGTAGTAATAAGTATAAAGAGAGAGAGAAGGTAATAATTATAGGCGTGAGATAAGCCATTCTATAAAAGTACAGTCGTCGGTCTTTTGTGGGGCTCGGGGGAACAATAGGTTGCGGTAATATACTGCTCGAGGGTCAGCGTCGTCGGCTGCCAGAAAATTAGGGAGCGTTCTCAGAGGGAGAGTTACGGGGGAGAGTTTCCAGGTGGGCAGGGGGAGTGGCTCCTTTGTTGTGGCGGGAGTGAGCTCGCTGGTCCAGTCACCGTCCTTCCTTCCTTCGGTGGAAAGCTGTTTCTTCAGCTGGTTGATCTGGTGCCTTCGTCCTCCTCGCCGAGTTTTCCTCCTTTCTGCCGTCGCTGGTCGTCCTCCTTGGATATCGGAAGGGTTGAAACTCATTGAGTTTCAACCACCGGTGAACCTTGCTCTCAGGTAAGAGAGGGGTTTGTATTGCGTCAGCCGTGCGAGCCTAAGCCGCACCGAGCGTCTGCGTTGCTGACGACAATTGTAGCTCGCAATGTGCTAGAGACACGCACCAGAGTTCGCTATAGATTGCCGGGGAATTACTATGAAAGCAGAAGCTTGTAGGAGTTTTTTCCGAAGTCTGAAGATGTCTCCAGACTTTTTATGCGGGGTACCGTACATTTTTAGTAGCGGGAAAACGGGGTTGAAGTCCGAAGTCATCTAGTGAGTGGTGGATGAACTTCGGTATTTTTTAGGAGGTGGGGTAAATACATAAGGGTCTGTGCATTTTCTCTTTCGAGAAACTCGAGCTGGTAAAAAAGCCATCTGTGTGCGGGGGTGAAAAGTTCCCTGAAAACGGACTTTGGACTGTCCGATGTCTGCTACGAGTGCGAGAGAGAAAGCATGCCTTTAATGGCTATACGTTGAAAAGGGATAGCACTACGCCCTATGGTTGTAGCGAGTGCGAGAGAGAAAGTAACGGTTGTCCGTGTAGAATAGTAAAGGATGGCACGTCGCCCTATGCAGGTAACGAGTGCGAGAGAGAACGCATGCTCTTAGCGGCTATGCGTTGGAAAAGGATAGCACTACGCCCTATGGTTGTAGCGAGTGCGAGAGAGAACGGCGATGGTTGCCTGTGCGTTAGAGAAGGACAGAGCTACCTGCCTATACTCGTAACGGGTGCGAGTGAGAGCGGTGCGTCTCGCCGTGTGCTAGACAAGGACGGAGCTACCTGCCTATACTCGTAACGGGTGCGAGTGAGAGGGGTGCGTCTCGCCGTGCGTTAGACAAGGATAGCGCTACCTGGCTATGCTCGTAACGGGTGCGAGAGAGAACGCACTACCGTAGAGCGGAGTACCGTTAGATTGACGGCGCGGTGGTGGGGATGCCGCGTTACGCGTGAGCCAGGAGCGTCAGAACACCGATTTCTAGCGTAGATACGCAGAAATCGGTCACGTTACATGCGAACATGCATGAGAACGTGACACCTCCCTCCCCGGGAAACAAAAAATGAAATTCGTAGGATTTCATTTTTTGTGCAAGGTATCCTACCGTGCGGGAATTTTGGAGATCCTGCATCTATCCATGTGTAGGATCCTTGGTTTTCCTTTAATTAGCAATTTTACGTTGTTTGTTGGAAGAATTTCTAATACTTTATATGGACCGGAATATTGGTTGCTGAGTTTTGTTCTATGCAACGCTAATGTGAAGACACTGTCTCCTACTTTCAATTGTTGTGGATGAATCTTCCTATCGTAATAATATTTTGACCTTTCTTTGGCCGCTATTAAATTTGCTCGAGCTCTTTGCTGGAGGCTATGTAAATTTTTTATGTGTTGAACTAGATGAGATTCGTATGTTTGTTCCGGTTCCTCTTCCAAAATATTGCTCGTTAAAGGTGGTCTTGCCATTTCTCCGAAGACCAAATGATGCGGGGAAAACTTTGTTCCTTCGTGGATACTCGTATTGTACGAAAATATTGCTGCGTCTATGCAATCGTCCCATTGGTTTTTATCATCTATATATTGTTTTAAATATTCCACGAATACGTGGTGGGCTCTCTCCAATGAACCATTTGTTTGAGGATGATATGGTGACGTGCAGACGTGTTGAATTTTAAATTTCTTCAAGAGTTGTTTCATGGTTGATCCCGTTAAATTCGGTCCTTGATCCGATAATAAACATTTAGGTGTTCCAAATTTATATAGAAAATTATTTAAAAATGCTGTTGCAATTGTTTTAGAATATCCATCTTGTACTGGGATTGCAAGCGAATACTTCGTCAATAAATCTTGAATTGTGAGTAAATATTTATTATTTTTTCGTGTTGTTGGTAGTGGTCCTACCATGTCTATGGAAATTTTATCAAATGCTTTACCGGGAGTATCGGTGAGCATCATCGGTTGTTTATTTTTTACTCTCACTAGTTTTTTCAGTTGACAATTTAAACAGTTATTTATAAAATGTTGTATATCTTTTTTCATATTTTCCCAGAAAAAATATTGACGGATTCTTGTGTATGTTTTGGTTACACCTTTATGTCCAGCTGGTGCTGCAGAATGAAACTCTTCTAATATTTTATTCCTTTTTGAAATAGGCGGAATTTTAATTAAATTTTTGCAAATTGTAATCTCGACTGGAGCATTTAAAAATCTGCTTTCTAATTGTTCTTGCAGTGCAGCGAAATTAACTCTGTCTGTTTCTGATGGATAACTTATTGAAAATGAGCTAATAGCTTCTTCGTATATGAAATTTTGTAATTTATCAAATGCTTTTATTAATGCATCTTTTCTTACTGGCTCTTGTGGCCTTCTCGCGACTGCTAATGCAATATAATACCTTCTGTTGATTATTCGAATGCTGGGTGCTCCTAGCATTATTTTTGTATGTATAGGAAATTTTGAAGCATCCTGGATTTGTCGGGCTCCTTCATCGAATGGATCTCCCGCGGTAGTAATAAAATATACTAAGTTATCCTTTCTCATGTGTATACAGTCTCTTGATTCTATTATATTTGTTGTTGGAGCTTCGTTTTCCTGTTCGGATTCTGCGTCCGAGTCGCTTGCTATTGATGAATCGCCGTCGTCCGGTGGTTCCGGGGGTGGTTCGGGTGGAATACTGTTTTCCTGTCCCAGATCGTCTTCTGTTTCTCGCTCAGGGATTTCTCCATCCTCTGAGGAGTTCGCCTGGCTTGCCGTGGAATCGGGGGTGCGCCGTGCCCCTAGAGGTGGCAACCCGCCGTCTTCGGTGTAAGCCGGGTCCGTGAGCGAAGGTTCGCCAGGGGCGCCTTCGTGTCCGCCGTGAGGGTGTTCCTCCTCTTCTTGCGGCTCGATGGGGAAATCTTCAGGACTCCCGTGAGGTGCGTCTCCATGCCCTAGGGATGGTGACGGTTCTTCCTCGCTGGTGTCAGGATTTGAAAGGGAATCCCTGGGATTCTTCGGGAGGTTTTGGGGTTGCCAGTGCCCTAAGGACGGCAGCTGCGTTTCCTCCGTTGAATCTTCGGTGGACCCTTGTATATCTCCGTCGAGCGAAGATAAATCTTCCATTGTTGGAAGCGGAGATGGGGGTTCGGGAGTGGAAGGTTCGTTTTCCTCTCCGAAAAAGGTGGCCAATCCTGCCCATGGATCGTCGTCCGTATTCTCCTCCTCAAGAACATTCGCTACTAAAACTTGCGGATTTCGTGATAATGCGTCCGCGTTTGAATTTATTTTTCCCGGTTTATATTTAATTTTGTACTCGTACTCGGCAAGTTTTAACCGCCAGCGAACGAGTCGGGACGTAGGATCTTTCACTTTATGCAACCAAACTAGAGGCTGATGATCTGTTATTAAGAGGAATTCTTTCCCATATAAATAAGGTCGGAAATGATGCGTACAATAAACTATTGCAAGGAGTTCCTTCTCTATGGTCGAATAATTCATCTCGGCCGAATTCAGAGATCGAGATGCGTAAGCGATCGGAAGGTCTTTACCAACCTCACCTTGACTTAATATACCTCCGATTGCCTGATTCGAGGCATCCGTCGTTACTATAAATTGTTCATTAAAATTTGGATATTGTAATATGGGCTCCTTACATAAAGCTTCCTTTAATTTTAAAAATGCTTGCTCTTGTTCGTCTTTCCAATGGAATTTAATACCTTTCTTTAAAAGTGACGTTAATGGTTTTGAAATACCGGAGAAATTTTGAATAAAACGTCTGTAATAACCGCTGAGGCCAAGGAACTGTTTAATATTTCGCGGTGTGCGCGGTGTTGGAAAATTTTGAATCGCGGTGATTTTACTAGGATCAGGCTTGATTCCTGATTCAGAAATTATGTGTCCGAGATAATGAACTTCTTTGCAGAGAAATTTACATTTATCCGGTTGGAGTCGAAGATTCGCGTCTCTTAATCTTTCGGCTAATTTATTAAATTTTATTATGTGTTCTTGGAGCGAACTTGCGTATATAACAATGTCGTCCATATATACGAACATTTCTGTCCCTTGTAAGCCGGTTAATACTGAATCCATTAATTTTTGGAAAGTAGCGGGAGCATTTTTAAGACCAAACGGCATTCTAGAAAATTGATAATGACCGTGGGGCGATGAAAAAGCGGTTTTTGCTGCGTCTGACTGCTCCATGGGAATTTGATGAAAACCCGAAGCTAAATCTAACACGCTGAAGTATTTTGATCCTCCTAATTGATCTAAGATTTCTACGATATTTGGGAGAGGGTACGCGTCTCCGATAGTTTTTTCGTTTAATTGGCGGAAGTCAATGACCATCCTCCATCTTTTATTGCCTGCGGAGTCCGGTTTTTTCGGAACAATCCAAACAGGGGAATTATACGGGGACGAAGATTTCGTAATTATATTTTGATTTAAGAGTTCTGAAATCTGCTTTCGGATTTCCTCTTTATGAATTGGGGGAAATCTGTACTGTTTAATATTTACGGGGCTGCTGTCGGTCGTATCTATTCGATGCGAAGTTAAATGAGTACAGGGCAATTTATCGTCTTGGCAGTGAAAAATGTCATGGTTTTCTTTAATTAATTCTTCGACGTGTGCTTTTTCTTCTTCATTTAAATTATCTACTTCAATCATCTTTAATATATTTGAAAATCTCTGAGAAGAGTCGACGCGGAAACAAGAGAAACTTTTATCTTTATCTTTACTTTTATTCTTCCTCCTACCTTTACTTTTACTTTTATTTGAATGGAGAGAATTTTTAATTTGCTCGAATTCCTCGAGTCTTATATTTTTTAATATCTCGAATTCCTCGAGTTTTAGTTTTTTAACAGCCTCGAATTCCTCGGGCGTTATTAATTTTTGATTCACCTCGAATTCCTCGGGTTTCATCAATTTTTTATTTACCTCGAATTCCTCGGGTTTTAATTTTTCGAATTCCTCGAATTTTAATTTTATTTCCTCGAATTCCTCGAGTTTTAATTTTTTAATTTCCTCAAATTCCTTGAGTTTTAATTTTTTAATAATCCCAAATTCCTCGGGTCTTAAATTTTTCTCTCCATCAATTTGTAAAATTTTAACTCCTTGAACTTCTTCAACTTCTTCGATTTCTACTTGTGGAATTTCCGCTTCGTATTCTATGTCAGATGCGTTAAAAATTTTAATTATAGCACGTCCATTTATATTCTTCACCATGCATTCTCCTGCAAAAATATTTGTCCCGACATGCAGCCGAGGGAGATATCCTTCTTTTATATTTAAATTTTTAATTTTGACGGGAACCGTCTTTATACTTCGAGGGGGCACACTAATATTTTCAGGATCGGAAAAAGGGATTTTAAAATTTCCCAATAAAAGACATTTGTCTTGATAAGAAATAGTGGCAGAACATTTCTTTAAAAATTCGGATCCTAAGATCGCGGGGTAAGGAATGGGGAAACTATTTGGCACCACGTGAAATTCGTGAATTTTGCCGTGAATTTGGATTCTTAATGATCCTAATGTTTCTACTATCTGGGGAGAAATGCCACTTAGATCTAATTTTTTATTTTTATTAAAAGATAGTGATCCTATCTGTTGTAATTTAATAAGATTTGGTTCCGATCCCGTATCGATGAGAAATTTCGTTTGTCCAATGGGGTGTGCCAGGTCGATTTCTACGATCGAATTAAATTTTCCTTCTATGTGGAAGGTTTTTCTATTATTGGACTGGGGGGTGGACGCTCTGGGTTGCCCTCCCGCCGGGCGTCCGTCGGCGAGGGGTTTCCGCGGTTTCCCGAATTCTGGGATTTATTTTGCGGATTTCGGTAACACTGAGATGCGTAGTGTCCGAATTTATTACAATAAGTGCACGTAATAGGAGGCGGTTGACTATTATTTATGTTTTTCTTATTTTCCCGGTTGCGGGGATCTTGAAAACACTGCAAAGCGGTGTGTCCGCTCCTTTTGCAATACGTGCAATTTACCTGAGATACCTGAGGGCCGCGTGAGCTCATAAAATTCTTAGGGGGAGTCGACGAGCTTCGAGGGGACAGCGGGGGTGCATTTAATATCGGCGGAGGCTTTGTTCGAGCTTGTTCTTGCTCCATTTCGTTGTAAATTACTATTGCGTTATTGAACGCTTCTGTAAGGGTTTTATATCCCTTGAATTCTAATAATATTTTCATAGTGGACGGTAAGCCACGAATAAAACATTCTAGAGTAAATTCGTCGATTCCAGGGTCAGGTGATCGACCTTCCTGACGCTCTGTGTCTCTAATCGACATTCTTAAATCTTTAACTCTTTGCACGTAGTCAATTATATGCTCCGCCGGATTTTTAAATATATCGGAAAGAAGACCTCTATAATAATATGATGATTTTTGCGGGAGTAATCTTGTGCGTAAGGCATCTATTAGATCATTCACCGTTTTATATTCCTCGTCTTCTACTATGCAATATGCACGCCCGACCAGTTTGGATTTAATTGCTCTCGCTAAGTCTGTTTCTTGCGAGGGTGAAAGAATGTCCCGTGCTCGTCGGCACGATTGAAAAAACCTGTCGGTAGAGAGGTTAGTTCCCGAAAAGGTGGGAATTTCTGATATAACATCTCTGAGAGAAAATGCTGAAGGGGGAGACTCTATTGTTGCCGGCCCAGATTTACGACTTGTTACGGGAGTTTGAGCTATAGGAGCTCGTTCCTCCAATGCTTTTACTTGCATTTTTAATGATTCTACTATCATTTCTAATTCTTTAGTTTTATTATTTTCCTCTGTTCTTATTTGATTTCTTTCTTCGTGTAAAAATTCTTCAAAATTTTTCTGAGTTTCTTTAAATAATTGTTCTTGTTCTAGTAAACGTTTTTCTCTTTTCTTTAATTGTTCTTCCAACATTTCTAACTCGGCCTCACTAAGACCTTGAGATCGAGTTATTGGCATTTTGAAATTCTACTTTTTAAATTTTTCTCTCGAATTCACCACGTCGTTTTTTGGTTGTATCCCGCCGGGGGTGTCTCCACGATAACGATAGATCCCACACCGCTGTCACCAAATTTCTATTATGGTTTTTTGTTACGTGCTAGGGCCCTTCCGCGAGGGATTGGCCTTGTAACAAAAGGGTATAATAGATGCGGAACGGACGAGCGGTAACCCGTTCCAAAAAGTGCGGGGTATCGTTTATCGCTGTGGAGACCAAAAAACGTGGCGGGATGGTTACAAGACGTGGGGATTCGAGAGTGATTTTTACGGTGATTGTTCAACAATAATATAAAATATATTCTATAATAAAGAAAAGATATTTACAGAACAAGGTACAAATAACAATAATAATAATAATAATATATATATAGACAGAGACAGAGGAAAAGTAGTAATAAGTATAAAGAGAGAGAGAAGGTAATAATTATAGGCGTGAGATAAGCCTTTCTATAAAAGTACAGTCGTCGGTCTTTTGTGGGGCTCGGGGGAACAATAGGTTGCGGTAATATACTGCTCGAGGGTCAGCGTCGTCGGCTGCCAGAAAATTAGGGAGCGTTCTCAGAGGGAGAGTTACGGGGGAGAGTTTCCAGGTGGGCAGGGGGAGTGGCTCCTTTGTTGTGGCGGGAGTGAGCTCGCTGGTCCAGTCACCGTCCTTCCTTCCTTCGGTGGAAAGCTGTTTCTTCAGCTGGTTGATCTGGTGCCTTCGTCCTCCTCGCCGAGTTTTCCTCCTTTCTGCCGTCGCTGGTCGTCCTCCTTGGATATCGGAAGGGTTGAAACTCATTGAGTTTCAACCACCGGTGAACCTTGCTCTCAGGTAAGAGAGGGGTTTGTATTGCGTCAGCCGTGCGAGCCTAAGCCGCACCGAGCGTCTGCGTTGCTGACGACAATTGTAGCTCGCAATGTGCTAGAGACACGCACCAGAGTTCGCTATAGATTGCCGGGGAATTACTATGAAAGCAGAAGCTTGTAGGAGTTTTTTCCGAAGTCTGAAGATGTCTCCAGACTTTTTATGCGGGGTACCGTACATTTTTAGTAGCGGGAAAACGGGGTTGAAGTCCGAAGTCATCTAGTGAGTGGTGGATGAACTTCGGTATTTTTTAGGAGGTGGGGTAAATACATAAGGGTCTGTGCATTTTCTCTTTCGAGAAACTCGAGCTGGTAAAAAAGCCATCTGTGTGCGGGGGTGAAAAGTTCCCTGAAAACGGACTTTGGACTGTCCGATGTCTGCTACGAGTGCGAGAGAGAAAGCATGCCTTTAATGGCTATACGTTGAAAAGGGATAGCACTACGCCCTATGGTTGTAGCGAGTGCGAGAGAGAAAGTAACGGTTGTCCGTGTAGAATAGTAAAGGATGGCACGTCGCCCTATGCAGGTAACGAGTGCGAGAGAGAACGCATGCTCTTAGCGGCTATGCGTTGGAAAAGGATAGCACTACGCCCTATGGTTGTAGCGAGTGCGAGAGAGAACGGCGATGGTTGCCTGTGCGTTAGAGAAGGACAGAGCTACCTGCCTATACTCGTAACGGGTGCGAGTGAGAGCGGTGCGTCTCGCCGTGTGCTAGACAAGGACGGAGCTACCTGCCTATACTCGTAACGGGTGCGAGTGAGAGGGGTGCGTCTCGCCGTGCGTTAGACAAGGATAGCGCTACCTGGCTATGCTCGTAACGGGTGCGAGAGAGAACGCACTACCGTAGAGCGGAGTACCGTTAGATTGACGGCGCGGTGGTGGGGATGCCGCGTTACGCGTGAGCCAGGAGCGTCAGAACACCGATTTCTAGCGTAGATACGCAGAAATCGGTCACGTTACATGCGAACATGCATGAGAACGTGACAATAGCATAGAGGATAGGATAGGATGGAGGATAGGATAGAGGATAGGATAGGATAGAGGATAGGATAGGATAGAGGATAGGATAGGATAGAGGATAGGATAGGATAGACGATAGGATAGGATAGAGGATAGGATAGGATAGAGGATAGTATATAATAGAGGATAGGATTAGTAAGAGCATAGGATAGGATAGAGGATAGGATAGCATAGAGGATAGGATAGGATAGAGGATAGAATAGGATAGAGGATCGGATAGGAGAGAGGATAGGATAGGATAGAGGATAGGATAGGATAGAGGATAGGATAGGATAGACGGTAGGATAGGATAGAGGATAGGATAGGATAGAGGATAGGATAGGATAGAGGATAGGATAGGATAGAGGATAGGATAGGATAGAGGATAGGATAGGATAGAGGATAGGATAGGATAGAGGATAGTATATAATAGAGGATAGGATTAGTAAGAGCATAGGATAGGATAGAGGATAGGATAGCATAGAGGATAGGATAGGATAGAGGATAGAATAGGATAGAGGATCGGATAGGAGAGAGGATAGGATAGGATAGAGGATAGGATAGGATAGAGGATAGGATAGGATAGACGGTAGGATAGGATAGAGGATAGGATAGGATAGAGGATAGTATATAATATAGGATAGGATTAGTAAGAGCATAGGATAGGATAGAGGATAGGATAGCATAGAGGATAGGATAGGATAGAGGATAGGATAGGACAGAGGATAAGATTGGATAGAGGATAGGATAGGATAGAGGATAGGATAGGATAGAGGATAGGATAGGATAGAGGATAGGATAAGTAAGAGGATAGGATAGGATTGAGGATAGGATAGACGAAAGGATAGGATCGATGATGGGATAGGATAGATGATAGGATAGAATAGATGATAGGATTGGATAGAGGATAGGATAGAGGAAAGGATAGGATTGAGGATGGGAGAGGATAGGATAGGATAGACGATAGGATATAATAGAGGATAGGATTAGTAAGAGCATAGGATAGGATAGAGGATAGGATAGCATAGAGGATAGGATAGGATAGAGGATAGGATAGGATAGAGGATCGGATAGGAGAGAGGATAGGATAGGATAGAGGATAGGATAGGATAGAGGATAGGATAGGATAGGGGATATGATAGGATAGAGGATAGGATAGGATAGAGGATAGGATAGGATAGAGGATAGGATAGGATAGAGGATAGGATAGGGTAGAGGATAGGGTAGGATAGAGGATAGGATAGGATAGGTGATAAGATAGGATAGAGGACAGGATAGGATAGAGGATAGGATTGGATAGAGGATCGGATAGGATAGAGGATAGGATAGGATAGAGGATAGGATAGAGGAAAGGATAGGATAGAGGATAGGATACGATAGAACATACGATATTATAGAAAAAAGGATACGATAGAGGATAGGATATAATAGAGGATAGGATTAGTAAGAGCATAGGATAGGATAGAGGATAGGATAGGATAGAGGATAGGATATAATAGAGGATAGGAATAGTAAAAGCATAGGATAGGATAGAGGATAGGATAGCATAGAGGATAGGATAGGATAGAGGATAGGATATAATAGAGGATAGGATTAGTAAGAGCACAGGATAGGATAGAGGATAGGATAGCATAGAGGATAGGATAGGATAGAGGATAGGATAGGATAGAGGATAGGATAGGATAGAGGATAGGATAGGATAGAGGATAGGATAGGATAGAGGATAGGATAGGATAGAGGATAGGATAGGATAGAGGATAGGATAGGATAGAGGATAGGATAGGATAGAGGATAGGATAGGATAGAGGATAGGGTAGGATAGAGGATAGGATAGGATACTTGATAAGATAGGATAGAGGACAGGATTGGATAGAGGATAGGATTGGATAGAGGATCGGATAGGATAGGGGATAGGATAGGATAGAGGATAGGATAGAGGAAAGGATAGGAGAGAGTATAGGATACGATAGAACATACGATATTATAGAAAAAAGGATACGATAGAGGATAGGATATGATAGAGGATAGGATATGGGATTGCCTAGGATAGAGGATAGGATAGGATAGAGGATCGGATAGGATAGAGGATAGGATAGGATAGAGGATAGGATAAGTAAGAGGATAGGATAGGATAGAGGATAGGATAGACGAAAGGATAGGATTGATGATGGGATAGGATAGAGGATAGGATAGGATAGAGGATAGGATTGGATAGAGGATAGGATAGAGGAAAGGATAGGATTGAGGATGGGAGAGGATAGAGGATAGGATATGATAGAGAATAGGATAGGATAGAGGATAGGATAGGATGGAGGATAGGATAGAGGATTGAATAGGATAGAGGATATGATACGATAGAGGATAGGATAGGATAGAGGATAAGATTGGATAGAGGATAGTATAGGATAGAGGATAGAATAGGATAGAGGACAGGACAGGATAGAGGATAGGATACGATAGAGGATACGATAGGATAGATTATAGGATAGGATAGAGGATAGGATATGATAGAGGATAGGATTAGTAAGAGCATAGGATAGGATAGAGGATAGGATAGCATAGAGGATAGGATAGGATGGAGGATAGGATAGAGGATAGGAGACGATAGAGGATAGGATAGGATAGAGGATAGGATAGGATAGAGCATAGGATAGGATAGAGGATAGGATAGGATAGGATAGGATAGAGGATAGGATAGGATAGGATAGAGGATAGGATAGGATAGAGGATAGGATATGATAGAGGATAGGATAGGATTGAGGATAGGATAGGATAGTTGATAGGATAGGATAGAGCATAAGATAGAGGATAGGATAGGATAGGATAGGATAGAGGATAGGATAGACGAAAGGATAGGATTGATGATGGGATAGGATAGGATAGAGGATAGGATTGGATAGAGGATAGGATAGGATAGAGGATAGGATAGGATAGAGGATAGGATAAGTAAGAGGATAGGATAGGATAGAGGATAATATACAGGAAAGGATAGGATTGATGATGGGAGAGGATAGATGATAGGATATGATAGAGAATAGGATAGGATAGAGGATAGGATAGGATGGAGGATAGGATAGAGGATTGGATAGGATAGAGGATAGGATATGATAGGATAGAGGATAGGATATGATACAGGATAGGATAGGATTGAGGATAGGATAGGATAGTTGATAGGATAGGATAGAGCATAAGATAGAGGATAGGATAGGATAGGATACATGGTATTATAGGGTAGAGGATAGGATAGGAAAGAGAATAGGATAGGATAGAGAATAGGATACGATAGAGGATAGGATAGGATAGAGGATAGGTTAGAGTATAGGATAGGATAGAGGATAAGATAGAGGATAGGATAGGATAGAGGATAGGATATAATAGAGGATAGGATTAGTAAGAGCATAGGATAGGATAGAGGATAGGATAGCATAGAGGATAGGATAGGATAGAGGATAGGATAGGACAGAGGATAAGATTGGATAGAGGATAGGATAGGATAGAGGATAGGATAGGATAGAAGATAGGATAGGATAGAGGATAGGATATAATAGAGGATAGGATTAGTAAAAGCATAGGATAGGATAGAGGATAGGATAGCATAGAGGATAGGATAGGATAGAGGATAGGATAGGATAGAGGATCGGATAGGAGAGAGGATAGGATAGGATAGAGGATAGGATAGGATAGAGGATAGGATAGGATAGAGGATAGGATAGGATAGAGGATAGGATAGGATAGAGGATAGGATAGGATAGAGGATAGGATAGGATAGAGGATAGGATAGGATAGAGGATAGGATAGGATAGAGGATAGGATAGGATAGAGGATAGGATAGGATAGAGGATAGGATAGGATAGAGGATAGGATAGGATAGAGGATAGGATATAATAGAGGATAGGATTAGTAAGAGCATAGGATAGGATAGAGGATAGGATATAATAGAGGATAGGATTAGTAAGAGCATAGGATAGGATAGAGGATAGGATAGGATAGAGGATAGAATAGGATAGAGGACCGGATAGGAGAGAGGATAGGATAGGATAGAGGATAGGATAGGATAGAGGATAGGATAGGATAGAGGATAGGATAGGATAGAGGATAGGATAGGATAGAGGATAAGATTGGATAGAGGATAGTATAGGATAGAGGATAGGATATAATAGAGGATAGGACAGGATAGAGGATAGGATACGATAGAGGATACGATAGTATAGATTATAGGATAGGATAGTGGATAGGATATGATAGAGGATAGGATTAGTAAGAGCATAGGATAGGATAGAGGATAGGATAGGATAGAGGATAGGATAGGATAGAGGATAGGATAGGATAGAGGATAGGATAGGATAGAGGATAGGATAGGATAGAGGATAGGATAGGATAGAGGATAGGATAGGATAGAGGATAGGATATAATAGAGGATAGGATTAGTAAGAGCATAGGATAGGATAGAGGATAGGATAGCATAGAGGATAGGATAGGATAGAGGATAGAATAGGATAGAGGATCGGATAGGAGAGAGGATAGGATAGGATAGAGGATAGGATAGGATAGAGGATAGGATAGGATAGAGGGTAGGATAGGATAGAGGATAGGATGGGATAGAGGATAGGATATAATATAGGATAGGATTAGTAAGAGCATAGGATAGGATAGAGGATAGGATAGCATAGAGGATAGGATAGGATAGAGGATAGGATAGGACAGAGGATAAGATTGGATAGAGGATAGGATAGGATAGAGGATAGGATAGGATAGAGGATCGGATAGGAGAGAGGATAGGATAGGATAGAGGATAGGATAGGATAGAGGATAGGATAGACGATAGGATATAATAGAGGATAGGATTAGTAAGAGCATAGGATAGGATAGAGGATAGGATAGCATAGAGGATAGGATAGGATAGAGGATAGGATAGGATAGAGGATCAGATAGGAGAGAGGATAGGATAGGATAGAGGATAGGATAGGATAGAGGATAGGATAGGATAGGGGATATGATAGGATAGAGGATAGGATAGGATAGAGGATAGGATAGGATAGAGGATAGGATAGGATAGAGGATAGGATAGGATAGAGGATAGGATAGCATAGAGGATAGAATAGGATAGAGGATAGGATAGGACAGACGATAAGATTGGATAGAGGATAGGATATAATAGAGGATAGGATTAGTAAGAGGATAGGATATAATAGAGGATAGGATTAGTAAGAGCATAGGATAGGATAGAGGATAGGATAGCATAGAGGATAGGATAGGATAGAGGATAGAATAGGATAGAGGATCGGATAGGAGAGAGGATAGGATAGGATAGAGGATAGGATAGGATAGAGGATAGGATAGGATAGAGGATAGGATAGGATAGAGGATAGGATAGGATAGAGGATAGGATAGGATAGAGGATAGGATAGGATAGAGGATAGGATAGGATAGAGGATAGGATATAATAGAGGATAGGATTAGTAAGAGCATAGGATAGGATAGAGGATAGGATAGCATAGAGGATAGGATAGGATAGAGGATAGAATAGGATAGAGGATCGGATAGGAGAGAGGATAGGATAGGATAGAGGATAGGATAGGATAGAGGATAGGATAGGATAGGGGATATGATAGGATAGAGGATAGGATAGGATAGAGGATAGGATAGGATAGAGGATAGGATAGGATAGAGGATAGGATAGGATAGAGGATAGGATAGCATAGAGGATAGAATAGGATAGAGGATAGGATAGGACAGAGGATAAGATTGGATAGAGGATAGGATAGGATAGAAGATAGGATAGGATAGAGGATAGGATAGGATAGAGGATAGGATAGGATAGAGGATAGGATAGGATAGAGGATAGGATAGGATAGAGGATAGGATAGGATAGGTGATAAGATAGGATAGAGGACAGGATAGGATAGAGGATATGATTGGATAGAGGATCGGATAGGATAGAGGATAGGATAGAGGAAATGATAGGATAGAGGATAGGATACGATAGAACATACGATATTATAGAAAAAAGGATACGATAGAGGATAGGATAGGATAGAGGATAGGATATGGGATTGCCTAGGATAGAGGATAGGATAGGATACTGGATGGGATAGGAGAGAGCATACGATAGAGGATAGGATAGGATACATGGTATTATAGGGTAGAGGATAGGATAGGGTAGAGGATAGGATAGGGGATTGGATAGGATAGAGGATAGTATATGATAGAGGATAGGATAGGATAGAGTATAGGATTATATTGAGTATAGGATAGGATAGAGGATAGGATAGGATTGAGGATAGGATAGAGGATTGGATAGGATAGAAGATAGGATACGATAGAGGATAGGATATGATAGAGGATAGGATAGGATATGAGATTGAATAGGATAGAGGATAGGATAGGATAGAGGATAGGTTACGATAGAAGATACGATATTATAGAGGAAAGGATACGATAGAGAACAGGATAGGATGAAGGATAGGATAGAGGATAGGATACGACAAGAGGATAGGACAGGATAGAGGATAGGATACGATTGAGGATAGGATAGGATAGAGGATATGATAGGATAGAGAAGAGGATAGGATAGAGGATAGGATAGGATTGAGGATAGGATAGAGGATAGGCTAGGATAGAGGATTGGATAGGATAGAGGATTGGATAGGAAAGAGGATAAGAAAGGGGAATGATAAGATAGAGATTAGGATAGGATAGAGGATATTATAGGACGGAGGATAGGATAGGATAGAGATTAGGATAGGATAGAGGATATTATAGGATAGAGTATGGGATAGGATTGAGGATAGAATAGGATAGAGGATATTATAAGATAGAGGATAGGATAGGATTGAGGATTGGATAGGAATGAGGATAGGATAGGATGGAGGATAGGATAGGATGGAGGATAGGATAGGATAGGATTGAGGATAGGATAGGATAGAGGATAGGATGGGATAGAGGATATTATGGGATAGAGGATAAGTTAGGTTTGAGGATATGATAGGATAGAGGATAGGGTAGGTGATTGATAGGATAGAGATTAGGATGGGATAGAGGATATTATAGGATAGAGGATAGGATAGGATAGAGTATAGGATTATATTGAGTATAGGATAGGATAGAGGATAGGATAGGATTGAGGATAGGATAGAGGATTGGATAGGATAGAAGATAGGATACGATAGAGGATAGGATATGATAGAGGATAGGATAGGATATGAGATTGAATAGGATAGAGGATAGGATAGGATAGAGGATAGGTTACGATAGAAGATACGATATTATAGAGGAAAGGATACGATAGAGAACAGGATAGGATGGAGGATAGGATATGGGATTGCCTAGGATAGAGGATAGGATAGGATACTGGATGGGATAGGAGAGAGCATACGATAGAGGATAGGATAGGATAGGATAGAGAATAGGATAGGATACATGGTATTATAGGGTAGAGGATAGGATAGGGTAGAGGATAGGATAGGGGATTGGATAGGATAGAGGATAGTATATGATAGAGGATAGGATAGGATAGAGTATAGGATTATATTGAGTATAGGATAGGATAGAGGATAGGATAGGATTGAGGATAGGATAGAGGATTGGATAGGATAGAAGATAGGATACGATAGAGGATAGGATATGATAGAGGATAGGATAGGATATGAGATTGAATAGGATAGAGGATAGGATAGGATAGAGGATAGGTTACGATAGAAGATACGATATTATAGAGGAAAGGATACGATAGAGAACAGGATAGGATGGAGGATAGGATAGAGGATAGGATACGACAAGAGGATGCGCGTCTGGGGCTGCATCCGCGCAGCGGCCGCAGACGGCGCCGGGGGCCCGGACCTCCCAGGGAGGGGACTCTGCAGAGCCCATGTTAGAGTAGGTACTTTTAATCCTACTCCGGTTCTGCAGGCGAACCTCAACCACTCGCGCGCGGCACAGGACCTGTTTGTCCAAGCCGTGCGCGAGTGGGCGGCTGGGCTGGCAGTTGCGGCGGAGCCGTACGCAATCCCCGAACACCCCTTCTGGGTGGGGGACGAGATCGGCTCCGTAGTAATAGTGGCGGGAAGCCGCCCCGGGTCCCCGTCGGTCTCCCTTCTGGAGCGGGGCGAGGGATTCGTGGCGGTGCAATGGGGGGACATCGCGGTTGTCGGGATCTACATCTCGCCGAGCTGTGGCCTCGATCAATTTCGGGGGTTCCTGGGCGGGCTGAACAGCTGCATCACGCGGTGCAGCGCCCGCCCGGTTCTCGTTTTGGGAGACTTCAATGCCCACGCGGTATCGTGGGGGAGTCCCAGGACGACCACTAGGGGTAGCGAGGTGTTAACCTGGGCGGCCGGCCTGGATCTTCGGTTGATTAACCGGGGATCCACGCCGACGTGCGTGCGTCCGCAGGGGGTCTCGATTGTCGACCTGACATGGGGGACTCCCTCGGCCGTGCGCCGGGTGTCGGGATGGAGGGTGGCCGAGGAGATAGAGATTGCGTCAGACCATACGCCCATCGTCATGGACGTGTGGCCCACCCTCCACGCGCGGGATTCCCGGCCGGGCCGGGGCGACCGACGGCCGCGATGGGCCTTGAAGCGGCTGGACGCGGACGCGTTCGGGGCCGCGGTAGCCGCGGCGACATGGACGGGGCCGGCCCTGTCCGAGCTGGCGCCTGCGCAAGGGGCGAGGCGGCTGCGGGAGGTAATGACGGCGGTGTGCGACACCGCCATGCCCCGCAGCCGGTTCGCCCCCAGGAGGGCGGCGTACTGGTGGTCCGCCGGCATTGCGGAGCTCCGGCGTGCCTGCAATGCCGCGCGGCGTCGGTACGGCCGAGCGCGTAGGAGGCGCGACGACGAGGAGGCGACGGCGAGGCTCGGCGGGGAGTACCGAGCCGCGCTCGGGGTTCTCCGCAGGGCTATCGCGCGGGCCAAGGCCGACGCGTGGTCGGAGCTCGTCGGCACGGTGGACTCCGATCCATGGGGGCGCCCGTACAAGCTTGTCATGAACAAGCTGCGCGCGTGGGCGCCTCCGGTGACGGAGTCGATGGACCCCCACCTGCTCGAGGGAGTGGTGGCGTCCCTCTTCCCGCGAGAGGGGGGACAACTGCGCCGCTCCCATTGGGAACAGGAGCCTCTCTCCTGGTCCGCAGAGTGGGAGGTGTCGGCCGGCGAGCTGGGTGAGGCGATGGCCAGGGCGCGGCGGGTGGGCCGCAAGGCCCCGGGCCCGGACGGGGTGCCGGGCCGCGCGTTGGTCTTGGCCCTGGAGGGGGGACTCGCCGCCGAACTCCGGCAGCTGTATAACGGCTGTCTGAGGGAGGGGGTGTTCCCCACGGAGTGGAAGTCGGGCAGGTTGGTCCTCCTTCCGAAGGGGGGCAAGTCCCGGGACTCGCCCTCAGGGTACCGGCCAATTTGTCTGCTGGACGAGGCGGGGAAGTTGTTCGAGCGCGTACTCGTTGGACGCCTCGTCCGGCACCTGTCGGCGGGAGGGGTCCCCGATCTGAGCGGGGTTCAATTCGGCTTCCGGGAGGGTCTCTCCACCGTCGACGCTATTCGGCGGGTGAGAGCTCTCTCGGAGGCCTGTACGAGGGGGGGCGGTGTTGCGTTGGCGATATCCTTGGATATCGCTAACGCGTTCAACACCGTCCCCTGGGATCGGATAATGGAGGCCCTGGTCTTCCACCGGGTGCCTCTGTATCTCAGAAGGGTGATCGGGAGCTATCTCTCCGACAGGGGTATAGAGTATCCCGGCCGGTACGGGATGGTGCGCAGGGGCGTCGTGCGCGGGGTTCCGCAGGGCTCGGTGTTGGGCCCGTTGCTGTGGAATCTTGCGTACGATCGCGTCCTGCGGGAGGAGATGCCTCCCGGGGTCAGCCTGACGTGTTACGCCGACGACACGCTGGTATTGGCCACCGGGAGGTATGCGAAGGAGGCCATCTGCCTGGCGGAGCGCGGCGCGTGGTGCGCGGTGCGCGCGATCCGGTCGCTGGGCCTAGAGGTGTCCGTCGAGAAAACCAGGGCCATGTGGTTTCTCCGCTCGGCCCGGTTGGCGGCGCCTCCCCAGTGCTGGATCTGCGTGGGGGAGGGGATGGTCAAGGTCGGGTCCCAGATGCGGTACCTGGGACTCGAGCTTGACGGCCGGTGGCGTTTTGACCGCCACATTGAGTCGCTGGCGCCCCGGGCGGAGAGGGCGACCGCTGCGCTCGGTCGCCTTCTCCCGAATCTCGGGGGACCCTGTGGACGGGTGCGTCGTCTGTTCGCGGTGGTGGTGCGAGTTTTGGTCCTGTACGGAGCCCCTGTATGGGCGCACGATGTCTTGGCTAGGGGGCGCAGTGGCGGCACACGGTCGCTGCTGCGTCGCATCGAGCGCAGGCTGGCCATAGGCATCGTGCGGGGGTACCGCACCATTTCATACGCGACGGCGATGGTGATGTCGGGGCTGATCCCCCTCGAGCTGGAGGCCCGCGTGTTGGCGGATGTGCATACGCACTCCAGGGAACTCCGGCTCCGGGGGGTGGCCCCGGATCAGGCGCGGCTCATGGTGGATGAGCTCAGGCGACATGCTCGGCGGCACGCAGCCCGGGAGTGGCGCGATAGCCTTCCCGGGACGAGGGAGGGCGAGAGGCGGGCCGTTCGGGCAATCCTCCCGGTGTTCGATCAATGGAACAGGGGATGGATGGGGCATAGGGTCTCCTACCGTGTGACGCAGGTGATGAGCGGGCACGGGTGCTTCGGCGACTACCTGTGTCGCATCGGGAGGGAGACCGAGGAGGCGTGTCACCACTGCGGCGAGCCGCGGGACACGGCGCAACACACTCTGGAGGAGTGTCCGGCATGGGGGGGAGAGCGCCGTGCCCTGCGGCGCGCGGTGGGCCACGACCTCTCGCTCCCGGCTGTCGTCGCTGCGGCAGCCGGTGGCGAGGAGGCGTGGAGGGGGTTCGCTTCCTTCTGCGAGCGGGTTATGCTGCGGAAGGAGGCTGCGGAACGGGATCGGGAGCGTAGTCACGATCCCGGCCGTAGGGGGGGGAGGCGGCGCAGGGTACGCCCCGGGGGCGTACCCCCGTTGCGACGCCTCTGACGCGAGCGGGGACGCCCTTGATGATCTCGAGGCGGGGGATCGGATATCCCCTTACACTCGGTCACCAACGGCGTCCCCGGAGGCCGCCGGGCACCTCGGGCGGGGGCCCGGATGCTCATCGGGCGGCCTAACAGGGGGGGAAGGCGCCACGTCGTCCGTTGCGTGGTGCCTTCGGATAGAGTAGGTACGGGAGGGGGCCGCGTCCCCCCCCCCTGGGTGGTATGCTAAGGCGGGGGCACACCGGATTGACATGCGCGCGCAGAGCACGGGTGCCCCCAGGAGTCTAGGGACGGACGGGGAGGAGTTAGTGGGTATACTCGGCGTTGCACCAACCAGCCGAGGAGTCCCACATAACCCGGACCACCCCCCCCGGGGGGGATTCGGGTATCCGTAACGAGATTACCTCCTCGGAAAAAAAAAAAAAAAAAAATAGGATACGACAAGAGGATAGGACAGGATAGAGGATAGGATAGGATTGAGGATAGGATAGGATAGAGGATATGATAGGATAGAGAAGAGGATAGGATAGAGGATAGGATAGGATTGACGATAGGATAGAGGATAGGATAGGATAGGATAGAGGATATTATAGGATAGAGGATAGGATAGAATTGAGGATAGGATTGGATAGAGGATAGGATAGGATAGAGGATTGGATAGGATAGAGGATTGGATAGGAAAGAGGATAAGAAAGGGGAATGATAAGATAGAGATTAGGATAGGATAGAGGATATTATAGGACGGAGGATAGGATAGGATAGAGATTAGGATAGGATAGAGGATATTATAGGATAGAGTATGGGATAGGATTGAGGATAGAATAGGATAGAGGATATTATAAGATAGAGGATAGGATAGGATTGAGGATTGGATAGGAATGAGGATAGGATAGGATGGAGGATAGGATAGGATGGAGGATAGGATAGGATAGGATTGAGGATAGGATAGGATAGAGGATAGGATGGGATAGAGGATATTATGGGATAGAGGATAAGTTAGGTTTGAGGATATGATAGGATAGAGGATAGGGTAGGGGATTGATAGGATAGAGATTAGGATGGGATAGAGGATATTATAGGATAGAGGATAGGATAGGATAGGATAGAGGATATTATAGGATAGAGGATAGGATAGAATTGAGGATAGGATTGGATAGAGGATAGGATATAATAGTGGATTGGATAGGAAAGAGGATAAGAAAGGGGAATGATAGGATAGAGATTAGGATAGGATAGAGGATATTATAGGATATAGGATAGGATAGTATAGTGGATAGGATACGATAGAGGATATTATAGGATAGAGGATAGGATAGGATTGAGGATAGGATTGGATAGTGGATAGCATAGGATAGAGCATACGATAGAGGATAGGATAGGATAGGATAGAGAATAGGATAGGGTACATGGTATTATAGGATAGAGGATAGGATAGGATAGAGGATAGGATACGGGATTCGATAGGATAGCGGATAGGATAGAGGATAGGATAGGATAGAGGATAGGATAGGATAGATTATAGGTTACGATAGAACATACGATATTATGGAGGAAAGGATAGGATAGAGAACAGGATAGGATGGAGGACAGGATAGAGGATAGGATAGGATAGAGGATAGGATAGGATTGAGGATAGGATAGGATAGAGGATATGATAGGATAACGAACAGGATAGCATAGAGGATAGGATAGGATTCAGGATAGGATAGGTTTGAGGATAGGATAGGATAGAGGATAGGATAGGATAGAGGATAGGATAGGATAGAGGATAGCATAGGATAGAGGATTGGATTGGATAGAGGATAGGATAGGATAGAGGATAGGATTGGATAGAGGATAGGATATGAAAGAGGATAGGATATGATAGAGGATAGGATAGGATTGAGGATAGGATATGGGATTGGATAGGATAGAGGATAGGATAGGATAGAGCATACGATAGAGGATAGGATAGGATAGAGGATAGCATAGGATAGAGGATTGGATTGGATTTGGGATAGGATAGGGGATTGGACAGGATAGAGGATAGGATATGATAGAGGATAGGATAGGATAGAGGATAGGTTAGGATTGAGGATAGGATAGGATTGAGGAGAGGATAGGATTTGGGATAGGATAGGTGATTGGACAGGATAGAGGATAGGATATGATAGAGGATAGGATAGGATAGAGCATACGATAGAGGATAGGATAGGATAGGATAGAGAATAGGATAGGATACATTGTATTATAGGGTAGAGGATAGGATAGGGGATTGGATAGGATAGAGTATAGGATAGGATAGAGAATAGGATAGGATACATTGTATTATAGGGTAGAGGATAGGATAGGGGATTGGATAGGATAGAGTATAGGATAGGATAGAGGATAGGATAGGATAGAGGATAGGATATGATAGAGGATAGGATATGATAGAGGATAGGATAGGATTGAGGATAGGATAGGATAGTGGATAGGATAGGATAGTGGATAGGATAGGATACAGCATACGAAAGAGGATAGGATAGGATAGGATAGAGAATAGGATAGGATACATGATATTATAGGGTAGAGGATAGGATAGGATAGAGGATAGGATAGGGGATTGGATAGGATAGAGGATAGGATATTATAGAGGATAGGATAGGGGATTGGATAGGATAGAGGATAGGATAGGATAGATCATACGATAGAGGATAGGATAGGATAGAGGATAGGATAGGATAGATGATAGAATAGGATAGAGGATAGGATAGGATTGAGGATAGGATAGGATAGAGGATAGGATAGGATAGAGGATAGGATAGGATTGAGGAGAGGAGAGGATAGAGGATAGGATATGGTAGAGGATAGGATAGGATAGAGGATAGGATAGGATTGAGGATATTATAGGATAGTGTATATGATTGGATAGAGGATAGGATATGATAGAGGATAGGATATGATAGAGGATAGGATAGGATTGAGGATAGGATAGGATAGTGGATAGAATAGGATAGTGGATAGGATAGGATACAGCATACGAAAGAGGATAGGATAGGATAGGATAGAGAATAGGATAGGATACATGGTATTATAGGGTAGAGGATAGGATAGGGGATTGGATAGGATAGAGGATAGGATAGGATAGAGGATAGGATATGGGATTGGATAGGATAGAGGATAGGATAGGATAGAGCATACGATAGAGGATAGGATAGGATAGAGGATAGCATAGGATAGAGGATTGGATTGGATTTGGGATAGGATAGGGGATTGGACAGGATAGAGGATAGGATATGATAGAGGATAGGATAGGATAGAGGATAGGTTAGGATTGAGGATAGGATAGGATTGAGGAGAGGATAGGATTTGGGATAGGATAGGTGATTGGACAGGATAGAGGATAGGATAGGATAGAGGATAGGATAGGATAGAGCATACGATAGAGGATAGGATAGGATAGGATAGAGAATAGGATAGGATACATTGTATTATAGGGTAGAGGATAGGATAGGGGATTGGATAGGATAGAGTATAGGATAGGATAGAGAATAGGATAGGATACATTGTATTATAGGGTAGAGGATAGTATAGGGGATTGGATAGGATAGAGTATAGGATAGGATAGAGGATAGGATAGGATAGAGGATAGGATATGATAGAGGATAGGATATGATAGAGGATAGGATAGGATTGAGGATAGGATAGGATAGTGGATAGGATAGGATAGTGGATAGGATAGGATACAGCATACGAAAGAGGATAGGATAGGATAGGATAGAGAATAGGATAGGATACATGATATTATAGGGTAGAGGATAGGATAGGATAGAGGATAGGATAGGGGATTGGATAGGATAGAGGATAGGATATTATAGAGGATAGGATAGGGGATTGGATAGGATAGAGGATAGGATAGGATAGATCATACGATAGAGGATAGGATAGGATAGAGGATAGGATAGGATAGATGATAGAATACGATAGAGGATAGGATAGGATTGAGGATAGGATAGGATTGAGGAGAGGAGAGGATAGAGGATAGGATATGGTAGAGGATAGGATAGGATAGAGGATAGGATAGAGGATAGGATAGAGGATAGGATAGAGGATCGGATAGAGGATAGGATAGGATAGGATAGAGGATATTATAGGATAGAGGATAGGATAGGATAGAGGATAGGATAGGATAGAGGATAGGATAGGATAGAGGATAGGATAGGATAGAGGATAGGATAGGATAGAGGATAGGATAGGATAGAGGATAGGATAGGATAGAGGATAGGATATAATAGAGGATAGGATTAGTAAGAGCATAGGATAGGATAGAGGATAGGATAGCATAGAGGATAGGATAGCATAGAGGATAGGATAGGTTAGAGGATAGAATAGGGTAGAGGATCGGATAGGAGAGAGGATAGGATAGGATAGAGGATAGGATAGGATAGAGGATAGGATAGGATAGAGGGTAGGATAGGATAGAGGATAGGATAGGATAGAGGATAGGATATAATAGAGGATAGGATTAGTAAGAGCATAGGATAGGATAGAGGATAGGATAGCATAGAGGATAGGATAGGATAGAGGATAGGATAGGACAGAGGATAAGATTGGATAGAGGATAGGATAGGATAGAGGATAGGATAGACGAAAGGATAGGATCGATGATGGGATAGGATAGAGGATAGGATAGGATAGAGGATAGGATTGGATAGAGCATAAGATAGAGGATAGGATAGGATAGGATACATGGTATTATAGGGTAGAGTATAGGATAGGATAGAGAATAGGATAGGATAGAGAATAGGATAGGATAGAGGATAGGATTGGATAGAGGATAGGATAGAGGAAAGGATAGGATTGAGGATGGGAGAGGATAGAGGATAGGATATGATAGAGAATAGGATAGGATAGAGGATAGGATAGGATGGAGGATAGGATAGAGGATTGGATAGGATAGAGGATAGGATACGATAGAGGATAGGATAGGATAGAGGATAAGATTGGATAGAGGATAGTATAGGATAGAGGATAGGATAGGATAGAGGACAGGACAGGATAGAGGATAGGATACGATAGAGGATACGATAGGATAGATTATAGGATAGGATAGAGTATAGGATATGATAGAGGATAGGATTAGTAAGAGCATAGGATAGGATAGAGGATAGGATAGCATAGAGGATAGGATACATGGTATTATAGGGTAGAGGATAGGATAGGAAAGAGAATAGGATAGGATAGAGAATAGGATAGGATAGAGGATAGGATAGGATAGAGGATAGGATAGAGTATAGGATAGGATAGAGGATAAGATAGAGGATAGGATAGGATAGAGGATAGGATATAATAGAGGATAGGATTAGTAAGAGCATAGGATAGGATAGAGGATAGGATAGCATAGAGGATAGGATAGGATAGAGGATAGGATAGGACAGAGGATAAGATTGGATAGAGGATAGGATAGGATAGGTCATAAGATAGGATAGAGGACAGGATAGGATAGAGGATAGGATAGGATAGAGGATAGGATAGGATAGAGGATAGGATAGGATAGAGGATAAGATTGGATAGAGGATAGTATAGGATAGAGGATAGGATAGGATAGAGGACAGGACAGGATAGAGGATAGGATACGATAGGATAGATAATAGGATAGGATAGAGTATAGGATATGATAGAGGATAGGATTAGTAAGAGCATAGGATAGGATAGAGGATAGGATAGCAAAGAGGATAGGATAGAGGATAGGATAGGATACAGGATAGGATATGATAGAGGATCGGATGGGATAGAGGATAGGATAGGGTAGAGGATAGGATAGAGGAAAGGATAGGATAGAGGATAGGATACGATAGAACATACGATATTATAGAAAAAAGGATACGATAGAGGATAGGATAGGATAGAGGATACGATATGGGATTGCCTAGGATAGAGGATAGGATAGGATAGAGGATCGGAGAGGATAGAGGATAGGATAGGATAGAGGATAAGATAAGTAAGAGGATAGGATAGGATAGAGAATAGGGTAGTCCAAAGGATAGGATTGATGATGGGATAGGATAGAGGATAGGATAGGATAGAGGATACGATAGGATAGATTATAGGATAGGATAGAGGATAAGATTGGATAGATTATACGATACGATAGAGGATAGGATAGGATAGAGGATAGGATAGGATAGAGGATAGGATAGGATAGAGGATAGGATAGGATAGAGGATAGGATAGGATAGAGGATAGGATAGGATAGAGGATAGGATAGGATAGAGGATAGGATAGGATAGAGAATAGGATAGGGGATTGATAGGATAGAGATTAGGATAGGATAGAGGATATTATAGGATAGAGGATAGGATAGGATAGAGGATAGGATAGGATAGAGGATAGGTTAGGATAGAGGATAGAATATGATAGAGGATAGGATAGGATAGTGGATAGCATAGGATAGAGCATACGATAGAGGATAGGATAGGATAGTGGATAGCATAGGATAGAGCATACGATAGAGGATAGGATAGGATAGGATAGAGAATAGGATAGGGTACATGGTATTATAGGATAGAGGATAGGATAGGATAGAGGATAGGATAGGGGATTCGATAGGATAGAGGATAGGATAGAGGATAGGATAGGATAGAGGATAGGATAGGATAGATTATAGGTTACGATAGAACATACGATATTATGGAGGAAAGGATAGGATAGAGAACAGGATAGGATGGAGGACAGGATAGAGGATAGGATAGGATAGACTATAGGATAGGGTTGAGGATAGGATAGGATAGAGGATATGATATTATAAAGAACAGGATAGCATAGAGGATAGGATAGGATGCAGGATAGGATAGGTTTGAGGATAGGATAGGATAGAGGATAGGATAGGATAGAGGATAGGATAGGATAGAGGATAGCATAGGATAGAGGATTGGATTGGATAGAGGATAGGATAGGATAGAGGATATGATTGGATAGAGGATAGGATATGATAGAGCATAGGATATGATAGAGGATAGGATAGGATTGAGGATAGGATAGGATAGTGGATAGAATAGGATAGTGGATAGGATAGGATACAGCATACGAAAGAGGATAGGATAGGATAGGATAGAGAATAGGATAGGATACATGGTATTATAGGGTAGAGGATAGGATAGGGGATTGGATAGGATAGAGGATAGGATAGGATAGGATAGAGGATAGGATAGAGGATAGGATAGGATTGAGGATAGGATAGGTTTGAGGATAGGATAGGATAGAGGATAGGATAGGATAGATGATAGGATAGGATAGAGGATAGGATAGGATAGAGGATAGTATAGGATAGGGGATACTATAGGATAGAGGATAGGATAAGATTGAGGATAGGATTGGATAGAGGATATGATAGGATAGGGATAGGATAGGATAGGATTGAGGATAGGATAGGATAGAGGATAGGATAGGATAGGATTGAGGATAGGATAGGATTGAGGATAGGATAGGATAGAGGATAGGATAGAGGATTGGATAATATAGAGGATAGGATACGATAGAGGATAGGATATGATAGAGGATAGGATAGAGGATTGGATAGGATAGAAGATAGGATACGATATATTATAGGATATGATAGAGGATAGGATAGGATATGAGAGTGAATATTATAGAGGATAGGATAGGATAGAGGATAGGTTACGATAGAAGATACGATATTATAGAGGAAAGGATAGGATAGAGAACAGGATAGGATGGAGGATAGGATAGAGGATAGGATACGATAAGAGGATAGGATAGGATAGAGGATAGCATAGGATTGAGGATAGGATAGGATAGAGGATAGGATAATATAGAATATAGGATTGGATTGAGGATAGGGTAGGATAGAGGATAGAATAGGATAGAGGATAGGATTGGATAGACAATAGGATAGAGGATAGGATAGAGGATAGGATAGGATAGAGGATATTATAGTATAGAGGATAGGATAGAGGATATTATAGTATAGAGGATAGGATAGAATTGAGGATAGGATAGGATAGGATAGAGGATAGGGTAGGATAGAGGATAGGATAGGATAGGTGATAAGATAGGATAGAGGACAGGATAGGATAGAGGATAGGATTGGATAGAGGATCGGATAGGATAGAGGATAGGATAGGATAGAGGATAGGATAGAGGAAAGGATAGGATAGAGGATAGGATACGATAGAACATACGATATTATAGAAAAAAGGATACGATAAGAGGATAGGATAGGATAGAGGATAAGATTGGATAGATTATACGATACGATAGAGGATAGGATAGGATAGAGGATAGGATAGGATAGAGGATAGGATCGGATAGAGGATAGGATAGGATAGAGGATAGGATAGGATAGAGGATAGGATAGGATAGAGGATAGGATTGGATAGAGGATAGCATAGGATAGAGGATAGGATAGGATAGAGGATAGGATAGGATAGAGGATAGGATAGGATAGAGGATAGGATAGGATAGAGGATAGGATAGGATAGAGGATTGGATTGGATAGAGGATAGGATAGGATAGAGGATATGATTGGATAGAGGATAGGATATGATAGAGCATAGGATATGATAGAGGATAGGATAGGATTGAGGATAGGATAGGATAGTGGATAGAATAGGATAGTGGATAGGATAGGATACAGCATACGAAAGAGGATAGGATAGGATAGGATAGAGAATAGGATAGGATACATGGTATTATAGGGTAGAGGATAGGATAGGGGATTGGATAGGATAGAGGATAGGATAGGATAGGATAGAGGATAGGATAGAGGATAGGATAGGATTGAGGATAGGATAGGTTTGAGGATAGGATAGGATAGAGGATAGGATAGGATAGATGATAGGATAGGATAGAGGATAGGATAGGATAGAGGATAGTATAGGATAGGGGATACTATAGGATAGAGGATAGGATAAGATTGAGGATAGGATAGGATAGAGGATAGGATCGGATAGAGGATAGGATAGGATAGAGGATAGGATAGGATAGAGGATAGGATAGGATAGAGGATAGGATTGGATAGAGGATAGCATAGGATAGAGGATAGGATAGGATAGAGGATAGGATAGGATAGAGGATAGGATAGGATAGAGGATAGGATAGGATAGAGGATAGGATAGGATAGAGGATTGGATTGGATAGAGGATAGGATAGGATAGAGGATATGATTGGATAGAGGATAGGATATGATAGAGCATAGGATATGATAGAGGATAGGATAGGATTGAGGATAGGATAGGATAGTGGATAGAATAGGATAGTGGATAGGATAGGATACAGCATACGAAAGAGGATAGGATAGGATAGGATAGAGAATAGGATAGGATACATGGTATTATAGGGTAGAGGATAGGATAGGGGATTGGATAGGATAGAGGATAGGATAGGATAGGATAGAGGATAGGATAGAGGATAGGATAGGATTGAGGATAGGATAGGTTTGAGGATAGGATAGGATAGAGGATAGGATAGGATAGATGATAGGATAGGATAGAGGATAGGATAGGATAGAGGATAGTATAGGATAGGGGATACTATAGGATAGAGGATAGGATAAGATTGAGGATAGGATTGGATAGAGGATATGATAGGATAGGGATAGGATAGGATAGGATTGAGGATAGGATAGGATAGAGGATAGGATAGGATAGGATTGAGGATAGGATAGGATTGAGGATAGGATAGGATAGAGGATAGGATAGAGGATTGGATAATATAGAGGATAGGATACGATAGAGGATAGGATATGATAGAGGATAGGATAGAGGATTGGATAGGATAGAAGATAGGATACGATATATTATAGGATATGATAGAGGATAGGATAGGATATGAGATTGAATATTATAGAGGATAGGATAGGATAGAGGATAGGTTACGATAGAAGATACGATATTATAGAGGAAAGGATAGGATAGAGAACAGGATAGGATGGAGGATAGGATAGAGGATAGGATACGATAAGAGGATAGGATAGGATAGAGGATAGGATAGGATAGAGGATAGGATTGGATAGAGGATAGCATAGGATAGAGGATAGGATAGGATAGAGGATAGGATAGGATAGAGGATAGGATAGGATAGAGGATAGGATAGGATAGAGGATAGGATAGGATAGAGGATTGGATTGGATAGAGGATAGGATAGGATAGAGGATATGATTGGATAGAGGATAGGATATGATAGAGCATAGGATATGATAGAGGATAGGATAGGATTGAGGATAGGATAGGATAGTGGATAGAATAGGATAGTGGATAGGATAGGATACAGCATACGAAAGAGGATAGGATAGGATAGGATAGAGAATAGGATAGGATACATGGTATTATAGGGTAGAGGATAGGATAGGGGATTGGATAGGATAGAGGATAGGATAGGATAGGATAGAGGATAGGATAGAGGATAGGATAGGATTGAGGATAGGATAGGTTTGAGGATAGGATAGGATAGAGGATAGGATAGGATAGATGATAGGATAGGATAGAGGATAGGATAGGATAGAGGATAGTATAGGATAGGGGATACTATAGGATAGAGGATAGGATAAGATTGAGGATAGGATTGGATAGAGGATATGATAGGATAGGGATAGGATAGGATAGGATTGAGGATAGGATAGGATAGAGGATAGGATAGGATAGGATTGAGGATAGGATAGGATTGAGGATAGGATAGGATAGAGGATAGGATAGAGGATTGGATAATATAGAGGATAGGATACGATAGAGGATAGGATATGATAGAGGATAGGATAGAGGATTGGATAGGATAGAAGATAGGATACGATATATTATAGGATATGATAGAGGATAGGATAGGATATGAGAGTGAATATTATAGAGGATAGGATAGGATAGAGGATAGGTTACGATAGAAGATACGATATTATAGAGGAAAGGATAGGATAGAGAACAGGATAGGATGGAGGATAGGATAGAGGATAGGATACGATAAGAGGATAGGATAGGATAGAGGATAGCATAGGATTGAGGATAGGATAGGATAGAGGATAGGATAATATAGAATATAGGATTGGATTGAGGATAGGGTAGGATAGAGGATAGAATAGGATAGAGGATAGGATTGGATAGACAATAGGATAGAGGATAGGATAGAGGATAGGATAGGATAGAGGATATTATAGTATAGAGGATAGGATAGAGGATATTATAGTATAGAGGATAGGATAGAATTGAGGATAGGATAGGATAGGATAGAGGATAGGGTAGGATAGAGGATAGGATAGGATAGGTGATAAGATAGGATAGAGGACAGGATAGGATAGAGGATAGGATTGGATAGAGGATCGGATAGGATAGAGGATAGGATAGGATAGAGGATAGGATAGAGGAAAGGATAGGATAGAGGATAGGATACGATAGAACATACGATATTATAGAAAAAAGGATACGATAAGAGGATAGGATAGGATAGAGGATAAGATTGGATAGATTATACGATACGATAGAGGATAGGATAGGATAGAGGATAGGATAGGATAGAGGATAGGATCGGATAGAGGATAGGATAGGATAGAGGATAGGATAGGATAGAGGATAGGATAGGATAGAGGATAGGATTGGATAGAGGATAGCATAGGATAGAGGATAGGATAGGATAGAGGATAGGATAGGATAGAGGATAGGATAGGATAGAGGATAGGATAGGATAGAGGATAGGATAGGATAGAGGATTGGATTGGATAGAGGATAGGATAGGATAGAGGATATGATTGGATAGAGGATAGGATATGATAGAGCATAGGATATGATAGAGGATAGGATAGGATTGAGGATAGGATAGGATAGTGGATAGAATAGGATAGTGGATAGGATAGGATACAGCATACGAAAGAGGATAGGATAGGATAGGATAGAGAATAGGATAGGATACATGGTATTATAGGGTAGAGGATAGGATAGGGGATTGGATAGGATAGAGGATAGGATAGGATAGGATAGAGGATAGGATAGAGGATAGGATAGGATTGAGGATAGGATAGGTTTGAGGATAGGATAGGATAGAGGATAGGATAGGATAGATGATAGGATAGGATAGAGGATAGGATAGGATAGAGGATAGTATAGGATAGGGGATACTATAGGATAGAGGATAGGATAAGATTGAGGATAGGATTGGATAGAGGATATGATAGGATAGGGATAGGATAGGATAGGATTGAGGATAGGATAGGATAGAGGATAGGATAGGATAGGATTGAGGATAGGATAGGATTGAGGATAGGATAGGATAGAGGATAGGATAGAGGATTGGATAATATAGAGGATAGGATAGGATAGAGCATAGGATAGGATAGAGGATAGGATAGGATAGGATAGAGGATAGGATAGGATAGGATAGAGGATAGGATAGGATAGAGGATAGGATATGATAGAGGATAGGATAGGATTGAGGATAGGATAGGATAGTTGATAGGATAGGATAGAGCATAAGATAGAGGATAGGATAGGATAGGATAGGATAGAGGATAGGATAGACGAAAGGATAGGATTGATGATGGGATAGGATAGGATAGAGGATAGGATTGGATAGAGGATAGGATAGGATAGAGGATAGGATAGGATAGAGGATAGGATAAGTAAGAGGATAGGATAGGATAGAGGATAGGATAGGATAGAGGATAGGATAGAGTATAGGATAGGATAGAGGATAAGATAGAGGATAGGATAGGATAGAGGATAGGATATAATAGAGGATAGGATTAGTAAGAGCATAGGATAGGATAGAGGATAGGATAGCATAGAGGATAGGATAGGATAGAGGATAGGATAGGACAGAGGATAAGATTGGATAGAGGATAGGATAGGATAGAGGATAGGATAGGATAGAAGATAGGATAGGATAGAGGATAGGATATAATAGAGGATAGGATTAGTAAAAGCATAGGATAGGATAGAGGATAGGATAGCATAGAGGATAGGATAGGGTAGAGGATAGGATAGGAAAGAGAATAGGATAGGATAGAGAATAGGATACGATAGAGGATAGGATAGGATAGAGGATAGGATAGAGTATATAATAGGATAGAGGATAAGATAGAGGATAGGATAGGATAGACGATAGGATATAATAGAGGATAGGATTAGTAAGAGCATAGGATAGGATAGAGGATAGGATAGCATAGAGGATAGGATAGGATAGAGGATAGGATAGGACAGAGGATAAGATTGGATAGAGGATAGGATAGGATAGAGGATAGGATAGGATAGAAGATAGGATAGGATAGAGGATAGGATATAATAGAGGATAGGATTAGTAAAAGCATAGGATAGGATAGAGGATAGGATAGCATAGAGGATAGGATAGGATAGAGGATAGGATAGGATAGAGGATCGGATAGGAGAGAGGATAGGATAGGATAGAGGATAGGATAGGATAGAGGATAGGATAGGATAGAGGATAGGATAGGATAGAGGATAGGATAGGATAGAGGATAGGATAGGATAGAGGATAGGATAGGATAGAGGATAGGATAGCATAGAGGATAGGATAGGATAGAGGATAGGATAGGATAGAGGATAGGATAGGATAGAGGATAGGATAGGATAGAGGATAGGATAGGATAGAGGATAGGATAGGATAGAGGATAGGATAGGATAGAGGATAGGATAGGATAGAGGATAGGATAGGATAGAGGATAGGATATAATAGAGGATAGGATTAGTAAGAGCATAGGATAGGATAGAGGATAGGATAGGATAGAGGGTAGAATAGGATAGAGGATCGGATAGGAGAGAGGATAGGATAGGATAGAGGATAGGATATGATAGAGGATAGGATAGGATTGAGGATAGGATAGGATAGTTGATAGGATAGGATAGAGCATAAGATAGAGGATAGGATAGGATAGGATAGGATAGAGGATAGGATAGACGAAAGGATAGGATTGATGATGGGATAGGATAGGATAGAGGATAGGATTGGATAGAGGATAGGATAGGATAGAGGATAGGATAGGATAGAGGATAGGATAAGTAAGAGGATAGGATAGGATAGAGGATAGGATACAGGAAAGGATAGGATTGAGGATGGGAGAGGATAGATGATAGGATATGATAGAGAATAGGATAGGATAGAGGATAGGATAGGATGGAGGATAGGATAGAGGATTGGATTGGATAGAGGATAGGATATGATAGGATAGAGGATAGGATATGATACAGGATAGGATAGGATAGAGGATAGGATAGCATAGAGGATAGGATAGGATAGAGGATAGGATAGGACAGAGGATAAGATTGGATAGAGGATAGGATAGGATAGAGGATAGGATAGGATAGAAGATAGGATAGGATAGAGGATAGGATATAATAGAGGATAGGATTAGTAAAAGCATAGGATAGGATAGAGGATAGGATAGCATAGAGGATAGGATAGGGTAGAGGATAGGATAGGAAAGAGAATAGGATAGGATAGAGAATAGGATACGATAGAGGATAGGATAGGATAGAGGATAGGATAGAGTATAGGATAGGATAGAGGATAAGATAGAGGATAGGATAGGATAGAGGATAGGATAGGATAGAGGATCGGATAGGAGAGAGGATAGGATAGGATAGAGGATAGGATAGGATAGAGGATAGGATAGGATAGAGGATAGGATAGGATAGAGGATAGGATAGGATAGAGGATAGGATAGGATAGAGGATAGGATAGGATAGAGGATAGGATAGGATAGAGGATAGGATAGCATAGAGGATAGGATAGGATAGAGGATAGGATAGGATAGAGGATAGGATAGGATAGAGGATAGGATAGGATAGAGGATAGGATAGGATAGAGGATAGGATAGGATAGAGGATAGGATAGGATAGACGATAACATAGGGGATTCGATAGGATACAGGATAGGTGACGATAGATGATAGGAAAGGATAGAGGATAGGATAGGATAGAGGATAGGATGGGATAGAGGATAGGATCGGATAGAGGATAGGATAGGGGATTGGATAGGATAGACGATAGGATAGGATAGAGGATAGGATAGGATAGAGGATAGGATAGGATAGAGGATAGGATAGGATAGAGGATAGGTTAGGATAGAGGATAGGATAGGATAGAGGATAGGATAGGATAGAGGATAGGATAGGATAGAGGATAGGATAGGATAGAGGATAGGATAGGATAGAGGATAGGATAGGATAGAGGATATGATAGGATAGAGGATAGGATAGGATAGAGGATAGGATAGGATAGAGGATAGGTTAGGATAGAGGATAGGATAGGATAGAGGATAGGATAGGATAGAGGATACGATAGGATAGAGGATAGGATAGGATAGAGGATAGGATGGGGGATTGGATAGGATAGAGGATAGGATAGGATTGAGTATAGGATAGGAAAGAGGACAGGATAGGATACAGGATACGATATTATAGAGGATAGGATAGGATAGACGATAACATAGGGGATTCGATAGGATAGAGGATAGGAGACGATAGATGATAGGAAAGGATAGAGGATATAATAGGATAGAGGATAGGATGGGATAGAGGATAGGATCGGATAGAGGATTGGATAGGGGATTGGATAGGATAGACGATAGGATAGGATAGAGGATAGGATAGGATAGAGGATAGGATAGGATAGAGGATAGGATAGGATAGAGGATAGGATAGGATAGAGGATAGGATAGGATAGAGGATAGGATAGGATAGAGGATAGGATAGGATAGACGATATGATAGGATAGAGGATAGGATAGGATAGAGGATAGGATAGGATAGAGGATAGGTTAGGATAGAGGATAGGATAGGATAGAGGATAGGATAGGATAGAGGATACGATAGGATAGAGGATAGGATAGGATAGAGGATAGGATGGGGGATTGGATAGGATAGAGGATAGGATAGGATTGAGTATAGGATAGGAAAGAGGACAGGATAGGATACAGGATACGATATTATAGAGGATAGGATAGGATAGACGATAACATAGGGGATTCGATAGGATAGAGGATAGGAGACGATAGATGATAGGAAAGGATAGAGGATATAATAGGATAGAGGATAGGATGGGATAGAGGATAGGATCGGATAGAGGATTGGATAGGGGATTGGATAGGATAGACGATAGGATAGGATAGAGGATAGGATAGGATAGAGGATAGGATAGGATAGAGGATAGGATAGGATGGAGTATAGGATAGAATTGATAGGATAGGGTTGAGGATAGGATAGGATAGAGGATAGGAGACGATAGAAGATAGGATAGGATAGAGGATACGATACGATAGAGGATAGGATAGAGGATAGGATAGGATAGAGGGTAGGATAGGATAGAGGATAGGATAGGATAGAGGATTGGATGGGATAGAGGATATGATCGGATAGAGGATAGGATCGGATAGAGGATAGGATAGGGGATTGGATAGGATAGACGATAGGATAGGATAGAGGATAGGATAGGATAGAGGATAGGATAGGATAGAGGATAGGATAGTATAGAGGATAGGATAGGATAGAGGATAGGATAGGGGATTGGATAGGATAGAGGATAGGATAGGATTGAGTATAGGATAGGAAAGAGGACAGGATAGGATACAGGATACGATATTATAGAGGATAGGATAGAATAGAGGATACGATAGGATATAGGATTGGATAGGATAGAGCATAGGATCGGATAGAGGATAGGATAGGATTGAGGATAGGAGAGGATAGAGGATAGGATAGGATAGAGGATAGGATAGGATAGAGGATAGGATAGGATAGGGGATAGGATAGGATAGAGGATAGGATAGGATTGAGGATAGGATAGGAAAGAGGACAGCATAGGATACAGGATACGATATTATAGAGGATAGGATAGGATAGACGATAACATAGGGGATTCGATAGGATAGAGGATAGGAGACGATAGATGATAGGAAAGGATAGAGGATAGGATAGGATAGAGGATATGATGGGATAGAGGATAGGATCGGATAGAGGATAGGATAGGGGATTGGATAGGATAGACAATAGGATAGGATAGAGGATAGGATAGGATAGAGGATAGGATAGGATACAGGATAGGATAGGAAAGAGGATAGGATGGGATAGAGGATAGGATCGGATAGAGGATAGGATCGGATAGATGATAGGATAGGGGATTGGATAGGATAGACGATAGGATAGGATAGAGGATAGGATAGGATAGAGGATAGGATAGGATACAGGATAGGATAGGATAGAGGATAGGATAGGGGATTGGATAGGATAGAGGATGGGATAGGATTGAGTATAGGATAGGAAAGAGGACAGGATAGGATACAGGATACGATATTATAGAGGATAGGATAGGATAGACGATAACATAGGGGATTCGATAGGATAGAGGATAGGAGACGATAGATGATAGGAAAGGATAGAGGATAGGATAGGATAGAGGATATGATGGGATAGAGGATAGGATCGGATAGAGGATAGGATAGGGGATTGGATAGGATAGACAATAGGATAGGATAGAGGATAGGATAGGATAGAGGATAGGATAGGATAGAAGATAGGATAGTATAGAGGATAGGATAGGATAGAGGATAGGATAGGGGATTGGATAGGATAGAGGATATGATAGGATTGAGTATAGGATAGGAAAGAGGACAGGATAGGATACAGGATATGATATTATAGAGGATAGGATAGAATAGAGGATACGACAGGATATAGGATTGGATAGGATAGAGCATAGGATCGGATAGAGGATAGGATAGGATTGAGGATAGGAGAGGATAGAGGATAGGATAGGATAGAGGATAGGATAGGATAGAGGATAGGATAGGATAGGGGATAGGATAGGATAGAGGATAGGATAGGATTGAGGATAGGATAGGAAAGAGGACAGCATAGGATACAGGATACGATATTATAGAGGATGCGATATTATAGAGGATAGGATAGGATAGAGGATGGGATAGGTTAGAGGATAGGATAGGACAGAGGATAGGATAGGATAGAGGATAGGATAGGATAGAGGATCGTATAGGATAGAGGATAGGATAGGATAGATGATATTATAGGATACAGGATAGGATAGGATGGAGGATAGGATAGGATAGATGATAAGATAGGATAGAGGATAGGATAGGATAGAGGGTAGGGTAGGATAGCGGATAGGATATAGGATATAATAGGATTGAGGATAGGAGAGGATAGAGCAGATGATAGAGGATAGGATAGGATAGAATATAGGATAGGATGCAGAATAGGATAGGATAGATGATATTACAGGATAGAGGATAGGATAGGATGGAGGATAGGATAGAATTGAGTATAGGATAGGGTTGAGGATAGGATAGGGGATAGGATAGGATTGAGTATAGGATAGGAAAGAGGACAGGATAGGATACAGGATACGATATTATAGAGGATAGGATAGGATAGAGGATACGATGGGATATAGGATTGGATAGGATAGAACTTAGGATCGGATAGAGGATATGATAGGATTGAGGATAGGAGAGGATAGAGGATAGGATAGGATAGAGGATAGGATAGGATAGAGGATAGGATAGGATAGGGGATAGGATAGGATAGAGGATAGGATAGGATTGAGGATAGGATAGGAAAGAGGACAGCATAGGATACAGGATACGATATTATAGAGGATGCGATATTATAGAGGATAGGATAGGATAGAGGATGGGATAGGTTAGAGGATAGGATAGGACAGAGGATAGGATAGGATAGAGGATAGAATAGGATAGAGGGTAGGGTAGGATAGAGGATAGGATATAGGATAGGATAGGATTGAGGATAGGAGAGGATAGAGCAGATGATAGAGGATAGGAAAGAATTGAGGATAGGATAGGATAGAATATAGGATAGGATACAGAATAGGATAGGATAGATGATATTACAGGATAGAGGATAGGATACGATGGAGGATAGGATAGGATAGAGGATAAGATAAGATAGAGGATAGGATAGGATAGAGGATAGGATAGGATAGAGGATAGGATAGGATAGACGATAACATAGGGGATTGGATAGGATAGAGGATAGGATAGGATAGAGGATAGGATAGTCGAAAGGATAGGATTGATGATGGGATAGGATAGAGGATAGGATAGAATAGAGGATAGGATTGGATAGAGGAAAGGATAGGATAGAGGATAGGATAAGTAAGAGGATAGGATAGGATAGAGGATAGGATAAGAAAGAGGATAGGATAGGATAGAGGATAGGGTAGACGAAAGGATAGGATTGATGATGGGATAGGGTAGAGGATAGGATAGGATAGAGGATAGGATTGGGTAGAGGATAGGATAGGATAGAGGATAGGATAGGATAGAGGATAGGATAAGTAAGAGGATAGGATAGTATAGAGGATAGGATAGGATAGAGGATAGGATAGGATAGAGGATAGGATAGGATAGAGGATAGGATAGGGATAGAGGATAGGATAGGATAGACGACAGGATACGATAGAGGATAGGATAGGATAGAGGATAAGATTGGATAGAGGATAGTATAGGATAGAGGATAGGATAGGATAGAGGACAGGACAGGATAGAGGATAGGATACGATAGAGGATACGATAGGATAGATTATAGGATAGGATAGAGGATAGGATAGGATAGAGGATAGGATAGGATAGAGGATAGGATAGGATAGTTGATAGGATAGGATAGAGGATAGGATAGAGGAGAGGATAGGATAGAGGATAGGATACGATAGAACAAACGATACTATAGAAAAAAGGATACGATAGAGGATAGGATAGGATAGAGGATAGGATAGGATAGAGGATAGGATAAGTAAGAGGATAGGATAGGATAGAGGATGGGATACCATAGAGGATAGGATAAGATAGAGGATAGGATAGGATAGAGGATAGGATAGCATAGAGGATAGGATAGGATAGAGGAAAGGATAGGATTGAGGATAGGATAGGATAGTTGATAGGATAGGATAGAGCATACGATAGAGGATAGGATAGGATAGGATAGAGAATAGGATAGGATAGAGGTTAGGATAAGATTGAGGATAGGGTAGGATAGAGGATAGGATAGGGGATTGGATAGGATAGAGTATAGGATAGGATAGAGCATACGATAGAGGATAGGATAGGATAGACGATAGGATAGGATAGAGGATAGGATTGGATTGAGGATAGGATAGGAAAGAGCATAGAATAGGATAGAGGATAGGATAGGATACATGGTATTATAGGGTAGAGGATAGAATAGGTTAGAGGATAGGATAGGGGATTGGATAGGATAGAGGATAGGATAGACGAAAGGATAGGATTGATGATGGGATAGGATAGAGGATAGGATAGGATAGAGGATAGGATTGGATAGAGGATAGGATAGGATAGAGGAAAGGATAGGATAGAGGATAGGATAAGTAAGAGGATAGGATAGGATAGAGGATAGGATAAGAAAGAGGATAGGATAGGATAGAGGATAGGATAGGATAGAGGATAGGATAGGATAGAGGATAGGATTGGATAGAGGATAAGATAGGATAGAGGATAGGATAAGATCGAGGACAGGATAGGATAGAGGATATGATAGGATAGAGGAAAGGATAGGATAGAGGATAGGATAAGTAAGAGGATAGGATAGGATAGTTGGTAGGATAGGATAGAGCATACGATAGAGGATAGGATAGGCTAGGATAGAGAATAGGATAGGATAGAGGTTAGGATAATATTGAGGAGAGGATAGGATAGAGGATAGGATAGGGGATTGGATAGGATAGAGGATAGGATAGGATAGAGCATACGATAGAGGATAGGATAGGATAGAGGATAGGATAGGATAGAGAATAGGATAGCATAGAGGATAGGATTGGATTCAGGATAGGATAGGAAAGAGCATAGAATAGGATAGAGGATAGGATAGGATACATGGTATTATAGGGTAGATGATAGGATAGGATAGAGGATAGGATAGGGGATTGGATAGGATAGAGGATAGGATACGATAGAGGATACGATAGAATAGAGGATAGGATAGGATAGTGGATAGGATAAGTAAGAGGATAGGATAGGATAGAGGATAGGATAGACGAAAGGATAGGATTGATGATGGGATAGGATAGAGGATAGGATAGGCTAGAGGATAGGATAGGAAAGAGGATAGGAAACGATAGAGGATAGGATAGGATAGAGTATAGGATAAGATAGAGGATAGGATAGGATACATGGTATTATAGGGTAGAGGATAGAATAGGATAGAGGATAGGATAGGGGATTGGATACGATAGAGGATAGGATAGACGAAAGGATAGGATTGATGATGGGATAGGATAGAGGATAGGATAGGATAGAGGATAGGTTTGGATAGCGGATAGGATAGGACAGAGGAAAGGATAGGATAGAGGATACGATAGGATAGAGGATAGGATAGGATAGAGGATAGGATGGGGGATTGGATAGGATAGAGGATAGGATAGGATTGAGTATAGGATAGGAAAGAGGACAGGATAGGATACAGGATACGATATTATAGAGGATAGGATAGAATAGAGGATACGATAGGATATAGGATTGGATAGGATAGAGCATAGGATCGGATAGAGGATAGGATAGGATTGAGGATAGGAGAGGATAGAGGATAGGATAGGATAGAGGATAGGATAGGATAGAGGATAGGATAGGATAGGGGATAGGATAGGATAGAGGATAGGATAGGATTGAGGATAGGATAGGAAAGAGGACAGCATAGGATACAGGATACGATATTATAGAGGATAGGATAGGATAGACGATAACATAGGGGATTCGATAGGATAGAGGATAGGAGACGATAGATGATAGGAAAGGATAGAGGATAGGATAGGATAGAGGATATGATGGGATAGAGGATAGGATCGGATAGAGGATAGGATAGGGGATTGGATAGGATAGACAATAGGATAGGATAGAGGATAGGATAGGATAGAGGATAGGATAGGATACAGGATAGGATAGGATAGAGGATAGGATGGGATAGAGGATAGGATCGGATAGAGGATAGGATCGGATAGATGATAGGATAGGGGATTGGATAGGATAGACGATAGGATAGGATAGAGGATAGGATAGGATAGAGGATAGGATAGGATACAGGATAGGATAGGATAGAGGATAGGATAGGGGATTGGATAGGATAGAGGATGGGATAGGATTGAGTATAGGATAGGAAAGAGGACAGGATAGGATACAGGATACGATATTATAGAGGATAGGATAGGATAGACGATAACATAGGGGATTCGATAGGATAGAGGATAGGAGACGATAGATGATAGGAAAGGATAGAGGATAGGATAGGATAGAGGATATGATGGGATAGAGGATAGGATCGGATAGAGGATAGGATAGGGGATTGGATAGGATAGACAATAGGATAGGATAGATGATAGGATAGGATAGAGGATAGGATAGGATAGAGGATAGGATAGGATGGAGTATAGGATAGAATTGATAGGATAGGGTTGAGGATAGGATAGGATAGAGGATAGGAGACGATAGAAGATAGGATAGGATAGAGGATACGATACGATAGAGGATAGGATAGAGGATAGGATAGGATAGAGGGTAGGATAGGATAGAGGATAGGATAGGATAGAGGATTGGATGGGATAGAGGATATGATCGGATAGAGGATAGGATCGGATAGAGGATAGGATAGGGGATTGGATAGGATAGACGATAGGATAGGATAGAGGATAGGATAGGATAGAGGATAGGATAGGATAGAGGATAGGATAGTATAGAGGATAGGATAGGATAGAGGATAGGATAGGGGATTGGATAGGATAGAGGATAGGATAGGATTGAGTATAGGATAGGAAAGAGTACAGGATAGGATACAGGATACGATATTATAGAGGATAGGATAGAATAGAGGATACGATAGGATATAGGATTGGATAGGATAGAGCATAGGATCGGATAGAGGATAGGATAGGATTGAGGATAGGAGAGGATAGAGGATAGGATAGGATAGAGGATAGGATAGGATAGAGGATAGGATAGGATAGGGGATAGGATAGGATAGAGGATAGGATAGGATTGAGGATAGGATAGGAAAGAGGACAGCATAGGATACAGGATACGATATTATAGAGGATAGGATAGGATAGACGATAACATAGGGGATTCGATAGGATAGAGGATAGGAGACGATAGATGATAGGAAAGGATAGAGGATAGGATAGGATAGAGGATATGATGGGATAGAGGATAGGATCGGATAGAGGATAGGATAGGGGATTGGATAGGATAGACAATAGGATAGGATAGAGGATAGGATAGGATAGAGGAAAGGATAGGATACAGGATAGGATAGGATAGAGGATAGGATGGGATAGAGGATAGGATCGGATAGAGGATAGGATCGGATAGATGATAGGATAGGGGATTGGATAGGATAGACGATAGGATAGGATAGAGGATAGGATAGGATAGAGGATAGGATAGGATACAGGATAGGATAGGATAGAGGATAGGATAGGGGATTGGATAGGATAGAGGATGGGATAGGATTGAGTATAGGATAGGAAAGAGGACAGGATAGGATACAGGATACGATATTATAGAGGATAGGATAGGATAGACGATAACATAGGGGATTCGATAGGATAGAGGATAGGAGACGATAGATGATAGGAAAGGATAGAGGATAGGATAGGATAGAGGATATGATGGGATAGAGGATAGGATCGGATAGAGGATAGGATAGGGGATTGGATAGGATAGACAATAGGATAGGATAGAGGATAGGATAGGATAGAGGATAGGATAGGATAGAAGATAGGATAGTATAGAGGATAGGATAGGATAGAGGATAGGATAGGGGATTGGATAGGATAGAGGATATGATAGGATTGAGTATAGGATAGGAAAGAGGACAGGATAGGATACAGGATATGATATTATAGAGGATAGGATAGAATAGAGGATACGACAGGATATAGGATTGGATAGGATAGAGCATAGGATCGGATAGAGGATAGGATAGGATTGAGGATAGGAGAGGATAGAGGATAGGATAGGATAGAGGATAGGATAGGATAGAGGATAGGATAGGATAGGGGATAGGATAGGATAGAGGATAGGATAGGATTGAGGATAGGATAGGAAAGAGGACAGCATAGGATACAGGATACGATATTATAGAGGATGCGATATTATAGAGGATAGGATAGGATAGAGGATGGGATAGGTTAGAGGATAGGATAGGACAGAGGATAGGATAGGATAGAGGATAGGATAGGATAGAGGATCGTATAGGATAGAGGATAGGATAGGATAGATGATATTATAGGATACAGGATAGGATAGGATGGAGGATAGGATAGGATAGATGATAAGATAGGATAGAGGATAGGATAGGATAGAGGGTAGGGTAGGATAGCGGATAGGATATAGGATATAATAGGATTGAGGATAGGAGAGGATAGAGCAGATGATAGAGGATAGGATAGGATAGAATATAGGATAGGATGCAGAATAGGATAGGATAGATGATATTACAGGATAGAGGATAGGATAGGATGGAGGATAGGATAGAATTGAGTATAGGATAGGGTTGAGGATAGGATAGGGGATAGGATAGGATTGAGTATAGGATAGGAAAGAGGACAGGATAGGATACAGGATACGATATTATAGAGGATAGGATAGGATAGAGGATACGATGGGATATAGGATTGGATAGGATAGAACTTAGGATCGGATAGAGGATATGATAGGATTGAGGATAGGAGAGGATAGAGGATAGGATAGGATAGAGGATAGGATAGGATAGAGGATAGGATAGGATAGGGGATAGGATAGGATAGAGGATAGGATAGGATTGAGGATAGGATAGGAAAGAGGACAGCATAGGATACAGGATACGATATTATAGAGGATGCGATATTATAGAGGATAGGATAGGATAGAGGATGGGATAGGTTAGAGGATAGGATAGGACAGAGGATAGGATAGGATAGAGGATAGAATAGGATAGAGGGTAGGGTAGGATAGAGGATAGGATATAGGATAGGATAGGATTGAGGATAGGAGAGGATAGAGCAGATGATAGAGGATAGGAAAGAATTGAGGATAGGATAGGATAGAATATAGGATAGGATACAGAATAGGATAGGATAGATGATATTACAGGATAGAGGATAGGATACGATGGAGGATAGGATAGGATAGAGGATAAGATAAGATAGAGGATAGGATAGGATAGAGGATAGGATAGGATAGAGGATAGGAACGGATAGAGGATAGGATAGGGGATTGGATAGGATGGAGGATAGGATAGGATTGAGGATAGGATAGGAAAGAGGACAGGATAGGATACAGGATACGATATTATAGAGGATAGGATGGGATAGAGGATAGGATAGGATAGAGGATAGGATAGGATAGAGGATAGGGTAGGATAGAGGATATGATAGGATAGAGGATAGGATAGGATAGAGGATAGGATAGGATAGAGGATAGGATAGGATAGGATAGAGGATAGGATAGGATAGGGAATAGGATAGGATAGACGATATTATAGGTAAGAGGATAGTATATGATAGAAGATACGATATTATAGAGGATAGGATAGGATAGACGATAACATAGGGGATTGGATAGGATAGAGGATAGGATAGGATAGAGGATAGGATAGTCGAAAGGATAGGATTGATGATGGGATAGGATAGAGGATAGGATAGAATAGAGGATAGGATTGGATAGAGGAAAGGATAGGATAGAGGATAGGATAAGTAAGAGGATAGGATAGGATAGAGGATAGGATAAGAAAGAGGATAGGATAGGATAGAGGATAGGGTAGACGAAAGGATAGGATTGATGATGGGATAGGGTAGAGGATAGGATAGGATAGAGGATAGGATTGGGTAGAGGATAGGATAGGATAGAGGATAGGATAGGATAGAGGATAGGATAAGTAAGAGGATAGGATAGTATAGAGGATAGGATAGGATAGAGGATAGGATAGGATAGAGGATACGATAGGATAGAGGATAGGATAGGGATAGAGGATAGGATAGGATAGACGACAGGATACGATAGAGGATAGGATAGGATAGAGGATAAGATTGGATAGAGGATAGTATAGGATAGAGGATAGGATAGGATAGAGGACAGGACAGGATAGAGGATAGGATACGATAGAGGATACGATAGGATAGATTATAGGATAGGATAGAGGATAGGATAGGATAGAGGATAGGATAGGATAGAGGATAGGATAGGATAGTTGATAGGATAGGATAGAGGATAGGATAGAGGAGAGGATAGGATAGAGGATAGGATACGATAGAACAAACGATACTATAGAAAAAAGGATACGATAGAGGATAGGATAGGATAGAGGATAGGATAGGATAGAGGATAGGATAAGTAAGAGGATAGGATAGGATAGAGGATGGGATAGCATAGAGGATAGGATAAGATAGAGGATAGGATAGGATAGAGGATAGGATAGCATAGAGGATAGGATAGGATAGAGGAAAGGATAGGATTGAGGATAGGATAGGATAGTTGATAGGATAGGATAGAGCATACGATAGAGGATAGGATAGGATAGGATAGAGAATAGGATAGGATAGAGGTTAGGATAAGATTGAGGATAGGGTAGGATAGAGGATAGGATAGGGGATTGGATAGGATAGAGTATAGGATAGGATAGAGCATACGATAGAGGATAGGATAGGATAGACGATAGGATAGGATAGAGGATAGGATTGGATTGAGGATAGGATAGGAAAGAGCATAGAATAGGATAGAGGATAGGATAGGATACATGGTATTATAGGGTAGAGGATAGAATAGGTTAGAGGATAGGATAGGGGATTGGATAGGATAGAGGATAGGATAGACGAAAGGATAGGATTGATGATGGGATAGGATAGAGGATAGGATAGGATAGAGGATAGGATTGGATAGAGGATAGGATAGGATAGAGGAAAGGATAGGATAGAGGATAGGATAAGTAAGAGGATAGGATAGGATAGAGGATAGGATAAGAAAGAGGATAGGATAGGATAGAGGATAGGATAGGATAGAGGATAGGATAGGATAGAGGATAGGATTGGATAGAGGATAAGATAGGATAGAGGATAGGATAAGATCGAGGACAGGATAGGATAGAGGATATGATAGGATAGAGGAAAGGATAGGATAGAGGATAGGATAAGTAAGAGGATAGGATAGGATAGTTGGTAGGATAGGATAGAGCATACGATAGAGGATAGGATAGGCTAGGATAGAGAATAGGATAGGATAGAGGTTAGGATAATATTGAGGAGAGGATAGGATAGAGGATAGGATAGGGGATTGGATAGGATAGAGGATAGGATAGGATAGAGCATACGATAGAGGATAGGATAGGATAGAGGATAGGATAGGATAGAGAATAGGATAGCATAGAGGATAGGATTGGATTCAGGATAGGATAGGAAAGAGCATAGAATAGGATAGAGGATAGGATAGGATACATGGTATTATAGGGTAGAGGATAGGATAGGATAGAGGATAGGATAGGGGATTGGATAGGATAGAGGATAGGATACGATAGAGGATACGATAGAATAGAGGATAGGATAGGATAGTGGATAGGATAAGTAAGAGGATAGGATAGGATAGAGGATAGGATAGACGAAAGGATAGGATTGATGATGGGATAGGATAGAGGATAGGATAGGCTAGAGGATAGGATAGGAAAGAGGATAGGAAACGATAGAGGATAGGATAGGATAGAGTATAGGATAAGATAGAGGATAGGATAGGATACATGGTATTATAGGGTAGAGGATAGAATAGGATAGAGGATAGGATAGGGGATTGGATACGATAGAGGATAGGATAGACGAAAGGATAGGATTGATGATGGGATAGGATAGAGGATAGGATAGGATAGAGGATAGGTTTGGATAGCGGATAGGATAGGACAGAGGAAAGGATAGGATAGAGGATAGGATAAGTAAGAGGATAGGATAGGATAGAGGATAGGATAAGAAAGAGGATAGGATAGGATAGAGGATAGGATAGGATAGAGGATAGGATAGGATAGAGGATAGGATTGGATAGAGGATAAGATAGGATAGAGGATAGGATAAGATAGAGGACAGGATAGGATAGAGGATAGGATACGATAGAGGATAGGATAGGATAGAGTATAGGATACGATAGAGGATAGTATAGGATAGAGAATAGGATAGGACAGAGGATAGGATAAGTAAGAGGATAGGATAGGATAGAGGATAGGATAGCATAGAGGATAGGATAGAGGATAGGATAGCATAGAGGATAGGATACGATAGAACATACGATATTATAGAGGAAAGGATACGTAGAGGAAAGGATGGGATAGAGGATAGGATAGCATAGAGGATAGGACAGGATAGAGGATAGGATACGATAGAGGATACGATAGGATAGATTATAGGATAGGATAGAGGATAGGATAGGATAGAGGATAGGATAGGATAGTTGATAGGATAGGATAGAGGATAGGATAAGTGAGAGGATAGGATAGGATAGAGGATAGGATAGAGGAAAGGATAGGATTGAGGATGGGATAGGATAGAGGATAGGATATGATAGAGAATAGGATAGGATAGAGGATAGGATAGGATAGAGGATAGGATAGGACAGAGGATAGGATACGATAGAGGATAGGATAGGATAGAGGATAAGATTGGATAGAGGATAGTATAGGATGGAGGATAGGATAGGATAGAGGACAGGACAGGATAGAGGATAGGATACGATAGAGGATACGATAGGATAGATTATAGGATAGGATAGAGGATAGGATAGGATAGAGGATAGGATAGGATAGTTGATAGGATAGGATAGAGGATAGGATAGAGGAAAGGATAGGATAGAGGATAGGATACGATAGAACATACGATATTATAGAAAAAAGGATACGATGGAGGATAGGATAGGATAGAGGATAGGCTAAGGGATTGCCTAGGATAGAGGATAGGATATCATAGAGGATCGGATAGCATAGAGGATAGGATAGGATAGAGGATAGGATAAGTAAGAGGATAGGATAGGATAGAGGATAGGATAGGATTGAGGATGGGATAGGATAGAGGATAGGATATGATAGAGAATAGGATAGGATAGAGGATAGGATAGGATAGAGGATAAGATTGGATAGCTTATAGGATACGATTCAGGATAGGATAGAATAGAGGATAGGATAGGATAGAGGATAGGATAGCATAGACGATAGTATAGGATAGAGGATAGGATAGGACAGAGGATAAGATTGGATAGAGGATAGGATAGGATAGAAGATACGATAGAGAATAGGATAGGATAGGGGATCGGATAGGAGAGCGGATAGGATAGGATAGAGGATAGGATAGGATAGAGGATAGGATAGGATAGAGGATAGGATAGGATAGAGGATAGGATAGGATAGAGGATAGGATAGGATAGAGGATAGGATAGGATAGAGGATAGGATAGGATAGAGGATAGGATAGGATAGAGGATAGGATAGGATAGAGGATAGGATAGGATAGAGGATAGGATAGGATAGAGGATAGGATAGGATAGAGGATAGGATAGGATAGAGGATAGGATAGGATAGAGGATAGGATAGGATAGAGGATAGGATAGGATAGAGGTTAGGACAGAATAGAGGATAGAATTAGTAAGAGCATAGGATAGGATAGAGGATGGGATAGCATAGAGGATAGGATAGGATAGAGGATAGGATAGGACAGAGGATAAGATTGGATAGAGGATAGGATAGGATAGGGGATAGGATAGGATAGAGGATAGGATAGGATAGAGGATAGGATAGGATAGAGGATAGGATAGGATAGGTGATAGGATAGAGGAAAGGATAGGATTGAGGATGGGATAGGATAGAGGATAGGATATGATAGAGAATAGGATAGGATAGAGGATAGGATAGGATAGAGGATAAGATTGGATAGATTATAGGATACGATAGAGGATAGGATAGAATAGAGGATAGGATAGGATAGAGGATAGGATAGCATAGACGATAGTATAGGATAGAGGATAGGATAGGACAGAGGATAAGATTGGATAGTGGATAGGATAGGATAGAAGATACGATAGAGAATAGGATAGGATAGGGGATCGGATAGGAGAGAGGATAGGATAGGATAGAGGATAGGATAGGATAGAGGATAGGATAGGATAGAGGATAGGATAGGATAAAGGATAGGATAGGATAGAGGATAGGATAGGATAGAGGATAGGATAGGATAGAGGATAGGATAGGATAGAGGATAGGATAGGATAGAGGATAGGATAGGATAGAGGATAGGATAGGATAGAGGATAGGATAGGATAGGATAGAGGATAGGATAGGATAGAGGATAGGATAGGATAGAGGATAGGATAGGATAGAGGTTAGGACAGAATAGAGGATAGAATTAGTAAGAGCATAGGATAGGATAGAGGATGGGATAGCATAGAGGATAGGATAGGATAGAGGATAGGATAGGACAGAGGATAAGATTGGATAGAGGATAGGATAGGATAGAGGATAGGATAGGATAGAGGATAGGATAGGATAGAGGATAGGATAGGATAGAGGATAGGATAGGATAGGTGATAGGATAGAGGAAAGGATAGGATTGAGGATGGGATAGGATAGAGGATAGGATATGATAGAGAATAGGATAGGATAGAGGATAGGATAGGATAGAGGATAAGATTGGATAGATTATAGGATACGATAGAGGATAGGATAGAATAGAGGATAGGATAGGATAGAGGATAGGATAGCATAGACGATAGTATAGGATAGAGGATAGGATAGGACAGAGGATAACATTGGATAGAGGATAGGATAGGATAGAAGATAGGATAGAGAATAGGATAGGATAGGGGATCGGATAGGAGAGAGGATAGGATAGGATAGAGGATAGGATAGGATAGAGGATAGGATAGGATAGAGGATAGGATAGGATAGAGGTTAGGACAGAATAGAGGATAGAATTAGTAAGAGCATAGGATAGGATACAGGATGGGATAGCATAGAGGATAGGATAAGATAGAGGATAGGATAGGATAGAGGATAGGATAGCATAGAGAATAGGATAGGATAGAGGTTAGGATAAGATTGAGGATAGGATAGGATAGAGGATAGGATAGGGGATTGGATAGGATAGAGGATAGGATAGGATAGAGCATACGATAGAGGATAGGATAGGATAGAGGATAGGATAGGATAGAGAATAGGATAGGATAGAGGATAGGGTAGGATAGAGGATAGGATAGGATAGACGATAGGATAGGATAGAGGATAGGATTGGATTGAGGATAGGATAGGAAAGAGCATAGAATAGGATAGAGGATAGGATAGGATACATGGTATTATAGGGTAGAGGATAGAATAGGTTAGAGGATAGGATAGAGGATTGGATAGGATAGAGGATAGGATAGACGAAAGGATATGATTGATGATGGGATAGGATAGAGGATAGGATAGGATAGAGGATAGGATTGGATAGAGGATAGGATAGGATAGAGGATAGGATAAGAAAGAGGATAGGATAGGATAGAGGATAGGATAGGATAGAGGATAGGATAGGATAGAGGATAGGATTGGATAGAGGATAAGATAGGATAGAGGATAGGATAAGATCGAGGACAGGATAGGATAGAGGATATGATAGGATAGAGGATAGGATTGGATAGAGGATAGGATAGGATAGAGGAAAGGATAGGATAGAGGATAGGATAGGATAGAGGATAGGATAGGATAGAGGATAGGATAGGATAGAGGATAGGATAGGATAGAGGATAGGATAGGATAGAGGTTAGGACAGAATAGAGGATAGAATTAGTAAGAGCATAGGATAGGATAGAGGATGGGATAGCATAGAGGATAGGATAGGATAGAGGATAGGATAGGACAGAGAATAAGATTGGATAGAGGATAGGATAGGATAGGGGATAGGATAGGATAGAGGATAGGATAGGATAGAGGATAGGATAGGATAGAGGATAGGATAGGATAGGTGATAGGATAGAGGAAAGGATAGGATTGAGGATGGGATAGGATAGAGGATAGGATATGATAGAGAATAGGATAGGATAGAGGATAGGATAGGATAGAGGATAAGATTGGATAGATTATAGGATACGATAGAGGATAGGATAGAATAGAGGATAGGATAGGATAGAGGATAGGATAGCATAGACGATAGTATAGGATAGAGGATAGGATAGGACAGAGGATAAGATTGGATAGAGGATAGGATAGGATAGAAGATACGATAGAGAATAGGATAGGATAGGGGATCGGATAGGAGAGAGGATAGGATAGGATAGAGGATAGGATAGGATAGAGGATAGGATAGGATAGAGGATAGGATAGGATAGAGGATAGGATAGGATAGAGGATAGGATAGGATAGAGGATAGGACAGAATAGAGGATAGAATTAGTAAGAGCATAGGATAGGATACAGGATGGGATAGCATAGAGGATAGGATAAGATAGAGGATAGGATAGGATAGAGGATAGGATAGCATAGAGAATAGGATAGGATAGAGGTTAGGATAAGATTGAGGATAGGATAGGATAGAGGATAGGATAGGGGATTGGATAGGATAGAGGATAGGATAGGATAGAGGATAGGATATGATAGAGAATAGGATAGGATAGGGGATCGGATAGGAGAGAGGATAGGATAGGATAGAGGATAGGATAGGATAGAGGATAGGATAGGATAGAGGATAGGATAGGATAGAGGTTAGGACAGAATAGAGGATAGAATTAGTAAGAGCATAGGATAGGATACAGGATGGGATAGCATAGAGGATAGGATAAGATAGAGGATAGGATAGGATAGAGGATAGGATAGCATAGAGAATAGGATAGGATAGAGGTTAGGATAAGATTGAGGATAGGATAGGATAGAGGATAGGATAGGGGATTGGATAGGATAGAGGATAGGATAGGATAGAGCATACGATAGAGGATAGGATAGGATAGAGGATAGGATAGGATAGAGAATAGGATAGGATAGAGGATAGGATAGGATAGACGATAGGATAGGATAGAGGATAGGATTGGATTGAGGATAGGATAGGAAAGAGCATAGAATAGGATAGAGGATAGGATAGGATACATGGTATTATAGGGTAGAGGATAGAATAGGTTAGAGGATAGGATAGGGGATTGGATAGGATAGAGGATAGGATAGACGAAAGGATATGATTGATGATGGGATAGGATAGAGGATAGGATAGGATAGAGGATAGGATTGGATAGAGGATAGGATAGGATAGAGGATAGGATAAGAAAGAGGATAGGATAGGATAGAGGATAGGATAGGATAGAGGATAGGATAGGATAGAGGATAGGATTGGATAGAGGATAAGATAGGATAGAGGATAGGATAAGATCGAGGACAGGATAGGATAGAGGATATGATAGGATAGAGGATAGGATTGGATAGAGGATAGGATAGGATAGAGGAAAGGATAGGATAGAGGATCGGATAAGTAAGAGGATAGGATAGGATAGAGTATAGGATAGGATAGAGGATAGGATAGGATACATGGTATTATAGGGTAGAGGATAGAATGGGATAGAGGATAGGATAGGGGATTGGATAGGATAGAGGATAGGATAGACGAAAGGATAGGATTGATGATGGGATAGGATAGAGGATAGGATAGGATAGAGGATAGGATAGGACAGAGGATAAGATTGGATAGAGGATAGGATATGATAGAAGATACGATAGAGAATAGGATAGGATAGGGGATCGGATAGGAGAGAGGATAGGATAGGATAGAGGATAGGATAGGATAAAGGATAGGATAGGATAGAGGATAGGATAGGATAGAGGATAGGATAGGATAGAGGATAGGATAGGATAGAGGATAGGATTGGATAGATTATAGGATACGATAGAGGATAGGATAGGATAGAAGATACGATAGAGAATAGGATAGGATAGGGGATCGGATAGGAGAGAGGATAGGATAGGATAGAGGATAGGATAGGATAGAGGATAGGATAGGATAGAGGATAGGATAGGATAGAGGATAGGATAGGATAGAGGATAGGATAGGATAGAGGATAGGATAGGATAGAGGATAGGATAGGATAGAGGATAGGATAGGATAGAGGATAGGATAGGATAGAGGATAGGATAGGATAGAGGATAGGATAGGATAGAGGATAGGATAGGATAGGATAGAGGATAGGATAGGATAGAGGATAGGATAGGATAGAGGATAGGATAGGATAGAGGTTAGGACAGAATAGAGGATAGAATTAGTAAGAGCATAGGATAGGATAGAGGATGGGATAGCATAGAGGATAGGATAGGATAGAGGATAGGATAGGACAGAGGATAAGATTGGATAGAGGATAGGATAGGATAGAGGATAGGATAGGATAGAGGATAGGATAGGATAGAGGATAGGAGAGGATAGAGGATAGGATAGGATAGGTGATAGGATAGAGGAAAGGATAGGATTGAGGATGGGATAGGATAGAGGATAGGATATGATAGAGAATAGGATAGGATAGGGGATCGGATAGGAGAGAGGATAGGATAGGATAGAGGATAGGATAGGATAGAGGATAGGATAGGATAGAGGATAGGATAGGATAGAGGTTAGGACAGAATAGAGGATAGAATTAGTAAGAGCATAGGATAGGATACAGGATGGGATAGCATAGAGGATAGGATAAGATAGAGGATAGGATAGGATAGAGGATAGGATAGCATAGAGAATAGGATAGGATAGAGGTTAGGATAAGATTGAGGATAGGATAGGATAGAGGATAGGATAGGGGATTGGATAGGATAGAGGATAGGATAGGATAGAGCATACGATAGAGGATAGGATAGGATAGAGGATAGGATAGGATAGAGAATAGGATAGGATAGAGGATAGGATAGGATAGAGGATAGGATAGGATAGACGATAGGATAGGATAGAGGATAGGATTGGATTGAGGATAGGATAGGAAAGAGCATAGAATAGGATAGAGGATAGGATAGGATACATGGTATTATAGGGTAGAGGATAGAATAGGTTAGAGGATAGGATAGGGGATTGGATAGGATAGAGGATAGGATAGACGAAAGGATATGATTGATGATGGGATAGGATAGAGGATAGGATAGGATAGAGGATAGGATTGGATAGAGGATAGGATAGGATAGAGGATAGGATAAGAAAGAGGATAGGATAGGATAGAGGATAGGATAGGATAGAGGATAGGATAGGATAGAGGATAGGATTGGATAGAGGATAAGATAGGATAGAGGATAGGATAAGATCGAGGACAGGATAGGATAGAGGATATGATAGGATAGAGGATAGGATTGGATAGAGGATAGGATAGGATAGAGGAAAGGATAGGATAGAGGATCGGATAAGTAAGAGGATAGGATAGGATAGAGGATATGATAAGAAAGAGGATAGGATAGGATAGAGGATAGGATAGGATAGAGGATAGGATAGGATAGAGGATAGGATTGGATAGAGTATAGGATACGATAGAGGATAGGATAGAATAGAGGATAGGATAGGATAGTGGATAGGATAAGTAAGAGGATAGGATAGGATAGAGGATAGGATAGACGAAAGGATAGGATTGATGATGGGATAGGATAGAGGATAGGATAGGCTAGAGGATAGGATAGGAAAGAGGATAGGAAACGATAGAGGATAGGATAGGATAGAGTATAGGATAGGATAGAGGATAGGATAGGATACATGGTATTATAGGGTAGAGGATAGAATGGGATAGAGGATAGGATAGGGGATTGGATAGGATAGAGGATAGGATAGACGAAAGGATAGGATTGATGATGGGATAGGATAGAGGATAGGATAGGGTAGAGGATAGGATAGGACAGAGGATAAGATTGGATAGAGGACAGGATATGATAGAAGATACGATAGAGAATAGGATAGGATAGGGGATCGGATAGGAGAGAGGATAGGATAGGATAGAGGATAGGATAGGATAAAGGATAGGATAGGATAGAGGATAGGATAGGATAGAGGATAGGATAGGATAGAGGATAGGATAGGATAGAGGATAGGATAGGATAGAGGATAGGATAGGATAGAGGATAGGATAGGATAGAGGATAGGATAGGATAGAGGATAGGATAGGATAGAGGATAGGATAGGATAGAGGATAGGATAGGATAGAGGTTAGGACAGAATAGAGGATAGAATTAGTAAGAGCATAGGATAGGATAGAGGATGGGATAGCATAGAGGATAGGATAGGATAGAGGATAAGATTGGATAGAGGATAGGAAAGGATAGAAGATACGATAGAGAATAGGATAGGATAGGATAGAGGATAGGATAGGATAGAGGATAGGATAGGATAGGTGATAGGATAGAGGAAAGGATAGGATTGAGGATGGGATAGGATAGAGGATAGGATATGATAGAGAATAGGATAGGATAGAGGATAGGATAGGATAGAGGATAAGATTGGATAGATTATAGGATACGATAGAGGATAGGATAGAATAGAGGATAGGATAGGATAGAGGATAGGATAGCATAGACGATAGTATAGGATAGAGGATAGGATAGGACAGAGGATAAGATTGGATAGAGGATAGGATAGGATAGAAGATACGATAGAGAATAGGATAGGATAGGGGAACGGGTAGGAGAGAGGATAGGATAGGATAGAGGATAGGATAGGATAGAGGATAGGATAGGATAGAGGATAGGATAGGATAGAGGATAGGATAGGATAGAGGATAGGATAGGATAGAGGATAGGATAGGATAGAGGATAAGATTGGATAGATTATAGGATACGATAGAGGATAGGATAGAATAGAGGATAGGATAGGATAGAGGATAGGATAGCATAGACGATAGTATAGGATAGAGGATAGGATAGGACAGAGGATAACATTGGATAGAGGATAGGATAGGATAGAAGATAGGATAGGATAGGTGATAGGATAGAGGATAGGATAGAATAGAGGATGGGATAGGATAGAGGATAGGATAGCATAGACGATAGTATAGGATAGAGGATAGGATAGGACAGAGGATAACATTGGATAGAGTATAGGATAGGATAGAAGATAGGATAGAGAATAGGATAGGATAGTGGATCGGATAGCATAGAGGATAGGATAGGATAGGATAGAGAATAGGATAGGATAGAGGATAGGATAAGATTGAGGATAGGATAGGATAGAGGATAGGATAGGATAGAGGTTAGGACAGAATAGAGGATAGAATTAGTAAGAGCATAGGATAGGATACAGGATGGGATAGCATAGAGGATAGGATAAGATAGAGGATAGGATAGGATAGAGGATAGGATAGCATAGAGAATAGGATAGGATAGAGGTTAGGATAAGATTGAGGATAGGATAGGATAGAGGATAGGATAGGGGATTGGATAGGATAGAGGATAGGATAGGATAGAGCATACGATAGAGGATAGGATAGGATAGAGGATAGGATAGGATAGAGAATAGGATAGGATAGAGGATAGGATAGGATAGACGATAGGATAGGATAGAGGATAGGATTGGATTGAGGATAGGATAGGAAAGAGCATAGAATAGGATAGAGGATAGGATAGGATACATGGTATTATAGGGTAGAGGATAGAATAGGTTAGAGGATAGGATAGGGGATTGGATAGGATAGAGGATAGGATAGACGAAAGGATATGATTGATGATGGGATAGGATAGAGGATAGGATAGGATAGAGGATAGGATTGGATAGAGGATAGGATAGGATAGAGGATAGGATAAGAAAGAGGATAGGATAGGATAGAGGATAGGATAGGATAGAGGATAGGATAGGATAGAGGATAGGATTGGATAGAGGATAAGATAGGATAGAGGATAGGATAAGATCGAGGACAGGATAGGATAGAGGATATGATAGGATAGAGGATAGGATTGGATAGAGGATAGGATAGGATAGAGGAAAGGATAGGATAGAGGATCGGATAAGTAAGAGGATAGGATAGGATAGAGGATAGGATAAGAAAGAGGATAGGATAGGATAGAGGATAGGATAGGATAGAGGATAGGATAGGATAGAGGATAGGATAGGATAGAGGATAGGATAGGATAGAGGATAGGATTGGATAGAGTATAGGATACGATAGAGGATAGGATAGAATAGAGGATAGGATAGGATAGTGGATAGGATAAGTAAGAGGATAGGATAGGATAGAGGATAGGATAGACGAAAGGATAGGATTGATGATGGGATAGGATAGAGGATAGGATAGGCTAGAGGATAGGATAGGAAAGAGGATAGGAAACGATAGAGGATAGGATAGGATAGAGTATAGGATAGGATAGAGGATAGGATAGGATACATGGTATTATAGGGTAGAGGATAGAATGGGATAGAGGATAGGATAGGGGATTGGATAGGATAGAGGATAGGATAGACGAAAGGATAGGATTGATGATGGGATAGGATAGAGGATAGGATAGGATAGAGGATAGGATAGGACAGAGGATAAGATTGGATAGAGGATAGGATATGATAGAAGATACGATAGAGAATAGGATAGGATAGGGGATCGGATAGGAGAGAGGATAGGATAGGATAGAGGATAGGATAGGATAAAGGATAGGATAGGATAGAGGATAGGATAGGATAGAGGATAGGATAGGATAGAGGATAGGATAGGATAGAGGATAGGATTGGATAGATTATAGGATACGATAGAGGATAGGATAGGATAGAAGATACGATAGAGAATAGGATAGGATAGGGGATCGGATAGGAGAGAGGATAGGATAGGATAGAGGATAGGATAGGATAGAGGATAGGATAGGATAGAGGATAGGATAGGATAGAGGATAGGATAGGATAGAGGATAGGATAGGATAGAGGATAGGATAGGATAGAGGATAGGATAGGATAGAGGATAGGATAGGATAGAGGATAGGATAGGATAGGATAGAGGATAGGATAGGATAGAGGATAGGATAGGATAGAGGATAGGATAGGATAGAGGTTAGGACAGAATAGAGGATAGAATTAGTAAGAGCATAGGATAGGATAGAGGATGGGATAGGATAGAGGATAGGATAGGATAGAGGATAGGATAGGATAGAGGATAGGATAGGATAGAGGTTAGGACAGAATAGAGGATAGAATTAGTAAGAGCATAGGATAGGATAGAGGATGGGATAGCATAGAGGATAGGATAGGATAGAGGATAGGATAGGACAGAGGATAAGATTGGATAGAGGATAGGATAGGATAGAGGATAGGATAGGATAGAGGATAGGATAGGATAGAGGATAGGAGAGGATAGAGGATAGGATAGGATAGGTGATAGGATAGAGGAAAGGATAGGATTGAGGATGGGATAGGATAGAGGATAGGATATGATAGAGAATAGGATAGGATAGGGGATCGGATAGGAGAGAGGATAGGATAGGATAGAGGATAATATAGGATAGAGGATAGGATAGGATAGAGGATAGGATAGGATAGAGGTTAGGACAGAATAGAGGATAGAATTAGTAAGAGCATAGGATAGGATACAGGATGGGATAGCATAGAGGATAGGATAAGATAGAGGATAGGATAGGATAGAGGATAGGATAGCATAGAGAATAGGATAGGATAGAGGTTAGGATAAGATTGAGGATAGGATAGGATAGAGGATAGGATAGGATAGAGCATACGATAGAGGATAGGATAGGATAGAGGATAGGATAGGATAGAGAATAGGATAGGATAGAGGATAGGATAGGATAGAGGATAGGATAGGATAGACGATAGGATAGGATAGAGGATAGGATTGGATTGAGGATAGGATAGGAAAGAGCATAGAATAGGATAGAGGATAGGATAGGATACATGGTATTATAGGGTAGAGGATAGAATAGGTTAGAGGATAGGATAGGGGATTGGATAGGATAGAGGATAGGATAGACGAAAGGATATGATTGATGATGGGATAGGATAGAGGATAGGATAGGATAGAGGATAGGATTGGATAGAGGATAGGATAGGATAGAGGATAGGATAAGAAAGAGGATAGGATAGGATAGAGGATAGGATAGGATAGAGGATAGGATAGGATAGAGGATAGGATTGGATAGAGGATAAGATAGGATAGAGGATAGGATAAGATCGAGGACAGGATAGGATAGAGGATATGATAGGATAGAGGATAGGATTGGATAGAGGATAGGATAGGATAGAGGAAAGGATAGGATAGAGGATCGGATAAGTAAGAGGATAGGATAGGATAGAGGATAGGATAAGAAAGAGGATAGGATAGGATAGAGGATAGGATAGGATAGAGGATAGGATAGGATAGAGGATAGGATAGGATAGAGGATAGGATAGACGAAAGGATAGGATTGATGATGGGATAGGATAGAGGATAGGATAGGCTAGAGGATAGGATAGGAAAGAGGATAGGAAACGATAGAGGATAGGATAGGATAGAGTATAGGATAGGATAGAGGATAGGATAGGATACATGGTATTATAGGGTAGAGGATAGAATGGGATAGAGGATAGGATAGGGGATTGGATAGGATAGAGGATAGGATAGACGAAAGGATAGGATTGATGATGGGATAGGATAGAGGATAGGATAGGGTAGAGGATAGGATAGGACAGAGGATAAGATTGGATAGAGGACAGGATATGATAGAAGATACGATAGAGAATAGGATAGGATAGGGGATCGGATAGGAGAGAGGATAGGATAGGATAGAGGATAGGATAGGATAAAGGATAGGATAGGATAGAGGATAGGATAGGATAGAGGATAGGATAGGATAGAGGATAGGATAGGATAGAGGATAGGATAGGATAGAGGATAGGATAGGATAGAGGATAGGATAGGATAGAGGATAGGATAGGATAGAGGATAGGATAGGATAGAGGATAGGATAGGATAGAGGATAGGATAGGATAGAGGATAGGATAGGATAGAGGATAGGATAGGATAGAGGTTAGGACAGAATAGAGGATAGAATTAGTAAGAGCATAGGATAGGATAGAGGATGGGATAGCATAGAGGATAGGATAGGATAGAGGATAAGATTGGATAGAGGATAGGAAAGGATAGAAGATACGATAGAGAATAGGATAGGATAGGATAGAGGATAGGATAGGATAGAGGATAGGATAGGATAGAGGATAGGATAGGATAGGTGATAGGATAGAGGAAAGGATAGGATTGAGGATGGGATAGGATAGAGGATAGGATATGATAGAGAATAGGATAGGATAGAGGATAGGATAGGATAGAGGATAAGATTGGATAGATTATAGGATACGATAGAGGATAGGATAGAATAGAGGATAGGATAGGATAGAGGATAGGATAGCATAGACGATAGTATAGGATAGAGGATAGGATAGGACAGAGGATAAGATTGGATAGAGGATAGGATAGGATAGAAGATACGATAGAGAATAGGATAGGATAGGGGATCGGATAGGAGAGAGGATAGGATAGGATAGAGGATAGGATAGGATAGAGGATAGGATAGGATAGAGGATAGGATAGGATAGAGGATAGGATAGGATAGAGGATAGGATAGGATAGAGGATAGGATAGGATAGAGGATAGGATAGGATAGAGGATAAGATTGGATAGATTATAGGATACGATAGAGGATAGGATAGAATAGAGGATAGGATAGGATAGAGGATAGGATAGCATAGACGATAGTATAGGATAGAGGATAGGATAGGACAGAGGATAACATTGGATAGAGGATAGGATAGGATAGAAGATAGGATAGGATAGGTGATAGGATAGAGGACAGGATAGAATAGAGGATGGGATAGGATAGAGGATAGGATAGCATAGACGATAGTATAGGATAGAGGATAGGATAGGACAGAGGATAACATTGGATAGAGTATAGGATAGGATAGAAGATAGGATAGAGAATAGGATAGGATAGTGGATCGGATAGCATAGAGGATAGGATAGGATAGGATAGAGAATAGGATAGGATAGAGGATAGGATAAGATTGAGGATAGGATAGGATAGAGGATAGGATAGGATAGAGGTTAGGACAGAATAGAGGATAGAATTAGTAAGAGCATAGGATAGGATACAGGATGGGATAGCATAGAGGATAGGATAAGATAGAGGATAGGATAGGATAGAGGATAGGATAGCATAGAGAATAGGATAGGATAGAGGTTAGGATAAGATTGAGGATAGGATAGGATAGAGGATAGGATAGGGGATTGGATAGGATAGAGGATAGGATAGGATAGAGCATACGATAGAGGATAGGATAGGATAGAGGATAGGATAGGATAGAGAATAGGATAGGATAGAGGATAGGATAGGATAGACGATAGGATAGGATAGAGGATAGGATTGGATTGAGGATAGGATAGGAAAGAGCATAGAATAGGATAGAGGATAGGATAGGATACATGGTATTATAGGGTAGAGGATAGAATAGGTTAGAGGATAGGATAGGGGATTGGATAGGATAGAGGATAGGATAGACGAAAGGATATGATTGATGATGGGATAGGATAGAGGATAGGATAGGATAGAGGATAGGATTGGATAGAGGATAGGATAGGATAGAGGATAGGATAAGAAAGAGGATAGGATAGGATAGAGGATAGGATAGGATAGAGGATAGGATAGGATAGAGGATAGGATTGGATAGAGGATAAGATAGGATAGAGGATAGGATAAGATCGAGGACAGGATAGGATAGAGGATATGATAGGATAGAGGATAGGATTGGATAGAGGATAGGATAGGATAGAGGAAAGGATAGGATAGAGGATCGGATAAGTAAGAGGATAGGATAGGATAGAGGATAGGATAAGAAAGAGGATAGGATAGGATAGAGGATAGGATAGGATAGAGGATAGGATAGGATAGAGGATAGGATAGGATAGAGGATAGGATAGGATAGAGGATAGGATTGGATAGAGTATAGGATACGATAGAGGATAGGATAGAATAGAGGATAGGATAGGATAGTGGATAGGATAAGTAAGAGGATAGGATAGGATAGAGGATAGGATAGACGAAAGGATAGGATTGATGATGGGATAGGATAGAGGATAGGATAGGCTAGAGGATAGGATAGGAAAGAGGATAGGAAACGATAGAGGATAGGATAGGATAGAGTATAGGATAGGATAGAGGATAGGATAGGATACATGGTATTATAGGGTAGAGGATAGAATGGGATAGAGGATAGGATAGGGGATTGGATAGGATAGAGGATAGGATAGACGAAAGGATAGGATTGATGATGGGATAGGATAGAGGATAGGATAGGATAGAGGATAGGATAGGACAGAGGATAAGATTGGATAGAGGATAGGATATGATAGAAGATACGATAGAGAATAGGATAGGATAGGGGATCGGATAGGAGAGAGGATAGGATAGGATAGAGGATAGGATAGGATAAAGGATAGGATAGGATAGAGGATAGGATAGGATAGAGGATAGGATAGGATAGAGGATAGGATAGGATAGAGGATAGGATTGGATAGATTATAGGATACGATAGAGGATAGGATAGGATAGAAGATACGATAGAGAATAGGATAGGATAGGGGATCGGATAGGAGAGAGGATAGGATAGGATAGAGGATAGGATAGGATAGAGGATAGGATAGGATAGAGGATAGGATAGGATAGAGGATAGGATAGGATAGAGGATAGGATAGGATAGAGGATAGGATAGGATAGAGGATAGGATAGGATAGAGGATAGGATAGGATAGAGGATAGGATAGGATAGGATAGAGGATAGGATAGGATAGAGGATAGGATAGGATAGAGGATAGGATAGGATAGAGGTTAGGACAGAATAGAGGATAGAATTAGTAAGAGCATAGGATAGGATAGAGGATGGGATAGGATAGAGGATAGGATAGGATAGAGGATAGGATAGGATAGAGGATAGGATAGGATAGAGGTTAGGACAGAATAGAGGATAGAATTAGTAAGAGCATAGGATAGGATAGAGGATGGGATAGCATAGAGGATAGGATAGGATAGAGGATAGGATAGGACAGAGGATAAGATTGGATAGAGGATAGGATAGGATAGAGGATAGGATAGGATAGAGGATAGGATAGGATAGAGGATAGGAGAGGATAGAGGATAGGATAGGATAGGTGATAGGATAGAGGAAAGGATAGGATTGAGGATGGGATAGGATAGAGGATAGGATATGATAGAGAATAGGATAGGATAGGGGATCGGATAGGAGAGAGGATAGGATAGGATAGAGGATAATATAGGATAGAGGATAGGATAGGATAGAGGATAGGATAGGATAGAGGTTAGGACAGAATAGAGGATAGAATTAGTAAGAGCATAGGATAGGATACAGGATGGGATAGCATAGAGGATAGGATAAGATAGAGGATAGGATAGGATAGAGGATAGGATAGCATAGAGAATAGGATAGGATAGAGGTTAGGATAAGATTGAGGATAGGATAGGATAGAGGATAGGATAGGATAGAGCATACGATAGAGGATAGGATAGGATAGAGGATAGGATAGGATAGAGCATACGATAGAGGATAGGATAGGATAGAGGATAGGATAGGATAGAGAATAGGATAGGATAGAGGATAGGATAGGATAGAGGATAGGATAGGATAGACGATAGGATAGGATAGAGGATAGGATTGGATTGAGGATAGGATAGGAAAGAGCATAGAATAGGATAGAGGATAGGATAGGATACATGGTATTATAGGGTAGAGGATAGAATAGGTTAGAGGATAGGATAGGGGATTGGATAGGATAGAGGATAGGATAGACGAAAGGATATGATTGATGATGGGATAGGATAGAGGATAGGATAGGATAGAGGATAGGATTGGATAGAGGATAGGATAGGATAGAGGATAGGATAAGAAAGAGGATAGGATAGGATAGAGGATAGGATAGGATAGAGGATAGGATAGGATAGAGGATAGGATTGGATAGAGGATAAGATAGGATAGAGGATAGGATAAGATCGAGGACAGGATAGGATAGAGGATATGATAGGATAGAGGATAGGATTGGATAGAGGATAGGATAGGATAGAGGAAAGGATAGGATAGAGGATCGGATAAGTAAGAGGATAGGATAGGATAGAGGATAGGATAAGAAAGAGGATAGGATAGGATAGAGGATAGGATAGGATAGAGGATAGGATAGGATAGAGGATAGGATAGGATAGAGGATAGGATAGACGAAAGGATAGGATTGATGATGGGATAGGATAGAGGATAGGATAGGCTAGAGGATAGGATAGGAAAGAGGATAGGAAACGATAGAGGATAGGATAGGATAGAGTATAGGATAGGATAGAGGATAGGATAGGATACATGGTATTATAGGGTAGAGGATAGAATGGGATAGAGGATAGGATAGGGGATTGGATAGGATAGAGGATAGGATAGACGAAAGGATAGGATTGATGATGGGATAGGATAGAGGATAGGATAGGGTAGAGGATAGGATAGGACAGAGGATAAGATTGGATAGAGGACAGGATATGATAGAAGATACGATAGAGAATAGGATAGGATAGGGGATCGGATAGGAGAGAGGATAGGATAGGATAGAGGATAGGATAGGATAAAGGATAGGATAGGATAGAGGATAGGATAGGATAGAGGATAGGATAGGATAGAGGATAGGATAGGATAGAGGATAGGATAGGATAGAGGATAGGATAGGATAGAGGATAGGATAGGATAGAGGATAGGATAGGATAGAGGATAGGATAGGATAGAGGATAGGATAGGATAGAGGATAGGATAGGATAGAGGATAGGATAGGATAGAGGATAGGATAGGATAGAGGTTAGGACAGAATAGAGGATAGAATTAGTAAGAGCATAGGATAGGATAGAGGATGGGATAGCATAGAGGATAGGATAGGATAGAGGATAAGATTGGATAGAGGATAGGAAAGGATAGAAGATACGATAGAGAATAGGATAGGATAGGATAGAGGATAGGATAGGATAGAGGATAGGATAGGATAGAGGATAGGATAGGATAGGTGATAGGATAGAGGAAAGGATAGGATTGAGGATGGGATAGGATAGAGGATAGGATATGATAGAGAATAGGATAGGATAGAGGATAGGATAGGATAGAGGATAAGATTGGATAGATTATAGGATACGATAGAGGATAGGATAGAATAGAGGATAGGATAGGATAGAGGATAGGATAGCATAGACGATAGTATAGGATAGAGGATAGGATAGGACAGAGGATAAGATTGGATAGAGGATAGGATAGGATAGAAGATACGATAGAGAATAGGATAGGATAGGGGATCGGATAGGAGAGAGGATAGGATAGGATAGAGGATAGGATAGGATAGAGGATAGGATAGGATAGAGGATAGGATAGGATAGAGGATAGGATAGGATAGAGGATAGGATAGGATAGAGGATAGGATAGGATAGAGGATAGGATAGGATAGAGGATAAGATTGGATAGATTATAGGATACGATAGAGGATAGGATAGAATAGAGGATAGGATAGGATAGAGGATAGGATAGCATAGACGATAGTATAGGATAGAGGATAGGATAGGACAGAGGATAACATTGGATAGAGGATAGGATAGGATAGAAGATAGGATAGGATAGGTGATAGGATAGAGGACAGGATAGAATAGAGGATGGGATAGGATAGAGGATAGGATAGCATAGACGATAGTATAGGATAGAGGATAGGATAGGACAGAGGATAACATTGGATAGAGTATAGGATAGGATAGAAGATAGGATAGAGAATAGGATAGGATAGTGGATCGGATAGCATAGAGGATAGGATAGGATAGGATAGAGAATAGGATAGGATAGAGGTTAGGATAAGATTGAGGATAGGATAGGATAGAGGATAGGATAGGGGATTGGATAGGATAGAGGATAGGATAGGATAGAGCATACGATAGAGGATAGGATAGGATAGAGAATAGGATAGGATAGAGGTTAGGATAAGATTGAGGATAGGATAGGATAGAGGATAGGATAGGGGATTGGATAGGATAGAGGATAGGATAGGATAGAGCATACGATAGAGGATAGGATAGGATAGAGGATAGGATAGGATAGAGAATAGGATAGGATAGAGGATAGGATAGGATAGAGCATACGATAGAGGATAGGATAGGATAGAGGATAGGATAGGATAGAGAATAGGATAGGATAGAGGATAGGATTGGATTGAGGATAGGATAGGAAAGAGCATAGAATAGGATAGAGGATAGGATAGGATACATGGTATTATAGGGTAGAGGATAGAATAGGATAGAGGATAGGATAGGGGTTTGGATAGGATAGAGGATAGGATAAGTAAGAGGATAGGATAGGATAAAGGATAGGATAGAGGAAAGGATAGGATTGAGGATGGGATAGGATAGAGGATAGGATATGATAGAGAATAGGATAGGATAGAGGATAGGATAGGATAGAGGATAAGATTGGATAGCTTATAGGATACGATAGAGGATAGGATAGAATAGAGGATAGGATAGGATAGAGGATAGGATAGCATAGACGATAGTATAGGATAGAGGATAGGATAGGACAGAGGATAAGATTGGATAGAGGATAGGATAGGATAGAAGATAGGATAGAGAATAGGATAGGATAGGGGATCGGATAGGAGAGAGGATAGGATAGGATAGAGGATAGGATAGGATAGAGGATAGGATAGGATAGAGGATAGGATAGGATAGAGGATAGGATAGGATAGAGCATAGGATAGGATAGAGGATAGGATAGGATAGAGGATAGGGTAGGATAGAGGATAGGATAGGATAGAGGTTAGGACAGAATAGAGGATAGAATTAGTAAGAGCATAGCATAGGATAGAGGATGGGATAGCATAGAGGGTAGGACAGGATAGAGGATAGGATAGGATAGAATAGAGGATAGGATAGGATAGAGGATAGGATAGCATAGACGATAGTATAGGATAGAGGATAGGATAGGACAGAGGATAACGTTGGATAGAGGATAGGATAGGATAGAAGATAGGATAGAGAATAGGATAGGATAGGGGATCGGATAGGAGAGAGGATAGGATAGGATAGGATAGGATAGGATAGAGGATAGGATAGGATAGAGGTTAGGACAGAATAGAGGATAGAATTAGTAAGAGCATAGGATAGGATACAGGATGGGATAGCATAGAGGATAGGATAGGATAGAGGATACGATAGACGAAAGGATAGGATTGATGATGGGATAGGATAGAGGATAGGATAGGATAGAGGATAGGATTGGATAGAGGATAGGATAGGATAGAGGAAAGGATAGGATAGAGGATAGGATAAGTAAGAGGATAGGATAGGATAGAGGATAGGGTAAGAAAGAGGATAGGATAGGATAGAGGATAGGATAGGATAGAGGATAGGATAGGATAGAGGATAGGATTGGATAGAGGATAGGATAGGATAGAGGATAGGATAGGACAGAGGATAAGATTGGATAGAGGATAGGATACGATAGAGGATAGGATAGGATAGAGGATAGGATAGGATAGATGATAGGATAGGATAGGTGATAGGATAGAGGATAGGATAGAATAGAGGATGGGATAGGATAGAGGATAGGATAGCATAGACGATAGTATAGGATAGAGGATAGGATAGGACAGAGAATAGGATAGGATAGAGGATAGGATAGGATAGAGCATACGATAGAGGATAGGATAGGATAGAGGATAGGATAGGATAGAGAATAGGATAGGATAGAGGATAGGATTGGATTGAGGATAGGATAGGAAAGAGCATAGAATAGGATAGAGGATAGGATAGGATACATGGTATTATAGGGTAGAGGATAGGATAGAATAGAGGATAGGATAGGATAGAGGATAGGATAGCATAGACGATAGTATAGGATAGAGGATAGGATAGGACAGAGGATAACATTGGATAGAGGATAGGATAGGATGGAAGATAGGATAGAGAATAGGATAGGATAGGGGATCGGATAGGAGAGAGGATAGGATAGGATAGAGGATAGGATAGGATAGAGGATCGGATAGGATAGAGGATAGGATAGGATAGAGGATAGGATAGGATAGAGGATAGGATAGGATAGAGGATAGGATAGGATAGAGGTTAGGACAGAATAGAGGATAGAATTAGTAAGAGCATAGGATAGGATACAGGATGGGATAGCATAGAGGATAGGATAGGATAGAGGATAGAATAGGATAGAGGATACGATTGGATTGAGGATAGGATAGGAAAGAGCATAGAATAGGATAGAGGATAGGATAGGATACATGGTATTATATGGTAGAGGATAGAATAGGATAGAGGATAGGATAGGGGATTGGATAGGATAGAGGATACGATAGACGAAAGGATAGGATTGATGATGGGATAGGATAGAGGATAGGATAGGATAGAGGATAGGATTGGATAGAGGATAGGATAGGATAGAGGAAAGGATAGGATAGAGGATAGGATAAGTAAGAGGATAGGATAGGATAGAGGATAGGGTAAGAAAGAGGATAGGATAGGATAGAGGATAGGATAGGATAGAGGATAGGATACAATAGAGGATAGGATTGGATAGAGGATAAGATGGGATAGAGGATAGGATAAGATAGAGGACAGGATAGGATAGAGGATAGGATACGATAGAGGATAGGATAGGATAGAGTATAGGATACGATAGAGGATAGGATAGGATAGAGAATAGGATAGGATAGAGGATAGGATAAGTAAGAGGATAGGATAGGATAGAGGATAGGATAAGTAAGAGGATAGGATAGGATAGAGGATAGGATAGCATAGAGGATAGGATAGGATAGAACATACGATATTATAGAGGAAAGGATACGTAGAGGATAGGATGGGATAGAGAATAGGATAGGATAGAGGTTAGGATAAGATTGAGGATAGGATAGGATAGAGGATAGGATAGGGGATTGGATAGGATAGAGGATAGGATAGGATAGAGCATACGATAGAGGATAGGATAGGATAGAGGATAGGATAGGATAGAGAATAGGATAGGATAGAGGATAGGATAGGATAGAGCATACGATAGAGGATAGGATAGGATAGAGGATAGGATAGGATAGAGAATATGATAGGATAGAGGATAGGATTGGATTGAGGATAGGATAGGAAAGAGCATAGAATAGGATAGAGGATAAGATTGGATAGCTTATAGGATACGATAGAGGATAGGATAGAATAGAGGATAGGATAGGATAGAGGATAGGATAGCATAGACGATAGTATAGGATAGAGGATAGGATAGGACAGAGGATAAGATTGGATAGAGGATAGGATAGGATAGAAGATAGGATAGAGAATAGGATAGGATAGGGGATCGGATAGGAGAGAGGATAGGATAGGATAGAGGATAGGATAGGATAGAGGATAGGATAGGATAGAGGATAGGATAGGATAGAGGATAGGATAGGATAGAGGATAGGATAGGATAGAGGATAGGATAGGATAGAGGATAGGGTAGGATAGAGGATAGGATAGGATAGAGGTTAGGACAGAATAGAGGATAGAATTAGTAAGAGCATAGCATAGGATAGAGGATGGGATAGCATAGAGGATAGGATAGGATAGAGGATAGGATAGGATAGAATAGAGGATAGGATAGGATAGAGGATAGGATAGCATAGACGATAGTATAGGATAGAGGATAGGATAGGACAGAGGATAACGTTGGATACAGGATAGGATAGGATAGAAGATAGGATAGAGAATAGGATAGGATAGGGGATCGGATAGGAGAGAGGATAGGATAGGATAGGATAGGATAGGATAGAGGATAGGATAGGATAGAGGTTAGGACAGAATAGAGGATAGAATTAGTAAGAGCATAGGATAGGATACAGGATGGGATAGCATAGAGGATAGGATAGGATAGAGGATAGAATAGGATAGAGGATAGGATTGGATTGAGGATAGGATAGGAAAGAGCATAGAATAGGATAGAGGATAGGATAGGATACATGGTATTATAGGGTAGAGGATAGAATAGGATAGAGGATAGGATAGGGGATTGGATAGGATAGAGGATACGATAGACGAAAGGATAGGATTGATGATGGGATAGGATAGAGGATAGGATAGGATAGAGGATAGGATTGGATAGAGGATAGGATAGGATAGAGGATAGGATTGGATAGAGGATAGGATAGGATAGAGGAAAGGATAGGATAGAGGATAGGATAAGTAAGAGGATAGGATAGGATAGAGGATAGGGTAAGAAAGAGGATAGGATAGGATAGAGGATAGGATAGGATAGAGGATAGGATAGGATAGAGGATAGGATTGGATAGAGGATAGGATAGGATAGAGGATAGGATAGGACAGAGGATAAGATTGGATAGAGGATAGGATACGATAGAGGATAGGATAGGATAGAGGATAGGATAGGATAGATGATAGGATAGGATAGGTGATAGGATAGGATAGGTGATAGGATAGAGGATAGGATAGAATAGAGGATGGGATAGGATAGAGGATAGGATAGCATAGACGATAGTATAGGATAGAGGATAGGATAGGACAGAGAATAGGATAGGATAGAGGATAGGATAGGATAGAGCATACGATAGAGGATAGGATAGGATAGAGGATAGGATAGGATAGAGAATAGGATAGGATAGAGGATAGGATTGGATTGAGGATAGGATAGGAAAGAGCATAGAATAGGATAGAGGATAGGATAGGATACATGGTATTATAGGGTAGAGGATAGGATAGAATAGAGGATAGGATAGGATAGAGGATAGGATAGCATAGACGATAGTATAGGATAGAGGATAGGATAGGACAGAGGATAACATTGGATAGAGGATAGGATAGGATGGAAGATAGGATAGAGAATAGGATAGGATAGGGGATCGGATAGGAGAGAGGATAGGATAGGATAGAGGATAGGATAGGATAGAGGATCGGATAGGATAGAGGATAGGATAGGATAGAGGATAGGATAGGATAGAGGATAGGATAGGATAGAGGATAGGATAGGATAGAGGTTAGGACAGAATAGAGGATAGAATTAGTAAGAGCATAGGATAGGATACAGGATGGGATAGCATAGAGGATAGGATAGGATAGAGGATAGAATAGGATAGAGGATACGATTGGATTGAGGATAGGATAGGAAAGAGCATAGAATAGGATAGAGGATAGGATAGGATACATGGTATTATAGGGTAGAGGATAGAATAGGATAGAGGATAGGATAGGGGATTGGATAGGATAGAGGATACGATAGACGAAAGGATAGGATTGATGATGGGATAGGATAGAGGATAGGATAGGATAGAGGATAGGATTGGATAGAGGATAGGATAGGATAGAGGAAAGGATAGGATAGAGGATAGGATAAGTAAGAGGATAGGATAGGATAGAGGATAGGGTAAGAAAGAGGATAGGATAGGATAGAGGATAGGATAGGATAGAGGATAGGATACAATAGAGGATAGGATTGGATAGAGGATAAGATGGGATAGAGGATAGGATAAGATAGAGGACAGGATAGGATAGAGGATAGGATACGATAGAGGATAGGATAGGATAGAGTATAGGATACGATAGAGGATAGGATAGGATAGAGAATAGGATAGGATAGAGGATAGGATAAGTAAGAGGATAGGATAGGATAGAGGATAGGATAAGTAAGAGGATAGGATAGGATAGAGGATAGGATAGCATAGAGGATAGGATAGGATAGAACATACGATATTATAGAGGAAAGGATACGTAGAGGATAGGATGGGATAGAGGATAGGATATGGGATTGGCTAGGATAGAGGATAGGATAGGATAGAGGATAGGATAGGATAGAGGAGAGGATTGGATAGAGGATCGGATAGGATAGAGGATAAGATTGGATGGAGGTGAGTATAGGATAGAGGATAGGATATGATAGAGGACAGGATAGGATAGAGGATAGAAAACGATAGTTGATAGGATAGGATGGAGGATAGGATAGGATAGTTGATAGGATAGGATAGAGCATACGATAGAGGATAGGATAGGATAGAGAATAGGATAGGATAGAGGATAGGATAAGTAAGAGGATAGGATAGGATAGAGGATAGGATACGATAGAGGATAGGATAGGATAGAGGATAGGATTGGATTGAGGATAGGATAGGAAAGAGCATAGAATAGGATAGAGGATAGGATAGGATACATGGTATTATAGGGTAGAGGATAGAATAGGATAGAGGATAGGATAGGGGTTTGGATAGGATAGAGGATAGGATAAGTAAGAGGATAGGATAGGATAAAGGATAGGATAGAGGAAAGGATAGGATTGAGGATGGGATAGGATAGAGGATAGGATATGATAGAGAATAGGATAGGATAGAGGATAGGATAGGATAGAGGATAAGATTGGATAGCTTATAGGATACGATAGAGGATAGGATAGAATAGAGGATAGGATAGGATAGAGGATAGGATAGCATAGACGATAGTATAGGATAGAGGATAGGATAGGACAGAGGATAAGATTGGATAGAGGATAGGATAGGATAGAAGATAGGATAGAGAATAGGATAGGATAGGGGATCGGATAGGAGAGAGGATAGGATAGGATAGAGGATAGGATAGGATAGAGGATAGGATAGGATAGAGGATAGGATAGGATAGAGGATAGGATAGGATAGAGCATAGGATAGGATAGAGGATAGGATAGGATAGAGGATAGGGTAGGATAGAGGATAGGATAGGATAGAGGTTAGGACAGAATAGAGGATAGAATTAGTAAGAGCATAGCATAGGATAGAGGATGGGATAGCATAGAGGGTAGGATAGGATAGAGGATAGGATAGGATAGAATAGAGGATAGGATAGGATAGAGGATAGGATAGCATAGACGATAGTATAGGATAGAGGATAGGATAGGACAGAGGATAACGTTGGATAGAGGATAGGATAGGATAGAAGATAGGATAGAGAATAGGATAGGATAGGGGATCGGATAGGAGAGAGGATAGGATAGGATAGGATAGGATAGGATAGAGGATAGGATAGGATAGAGGTTAGGACAGAATAGAGGATAGAATTAGTAAGAGCATAGGATAGGATACAGGATGGGATAGCATAGAGGATAGGATAGGATAGAGGATACGATAGACGAAAGGATAGGATTGATGATGGGATAGGATAGAGGATAGGATAGGATAGAGGATAGGATTGGATAGAGGATAGGATAGGATAGAGGAAAGGATAGGATAGAGGATAGGATAAGTAAGAGGATAGGATAGGATAGAGGATAGGGTAAGAAAGAGGATAGGATAGGATAGAGGATAGGATAGGATAGAGGATAGGATAGGATAGAGGATAGGATTGGATAGAGGATAGGATAGGATAGAGGATAGGATAGGACAGAGGATAAGATTGGATAGAGGATAGGATACGATAGAGGATAGGATAGGATAGAGGATAGGATAGGATAGATGATAGGATAGGATAGGTGATAGGATAGAGGATAGGATAGAATAGAGGATGGGATAGGATAGAGGATAGGATAGCATAGACGATAGTATAGGATAGAGGATAGGATAGGACAGAGAATAGGATAGGATAGAGGATAGGATAGGATAGAGCATACGATAGAGGATAGGATAGGATAGAGGATAGGATAGGATAGAGAATAGGATAGGATAGAGGATAGGATTGGATTGAGGATAGGATAGGAAAGAGCATAGAATAGGATAGAGGATAGGATAGGATACATGGTATTATAGGGTAGAGGATAGGATAGAATAGAGGATAGGATAGGATAGAGGATAGGATAGCATAGACGATAGTATAGGATAGAGGATAGGATAGGACAGAGGATAACATTGGATAGAGGATAGGATAGGATGGAAGATAGGATAGAGAATAGGATAGGATAGGGGATCGGATAGGAGAGAGGATAGGATAGGATAGAGGATAGGATAGGATAGAGGATCGGATAGGATAGAGGATAGGATAGGATAGAGGATAGGATAGGATAGAGGATAGGATAGGATAGAGGATAGGATAGGATAGAGGTTAGGACAGAATAGAGGATAGAATTAGTAAGAGCATAGGATAGGATACAGGATGGGATAGCATAGAGGATAGGATAGGATAGAGGATAGAATAGGATAGAGGATAGGATTGGATTGAGGATAGGATAGGAAAGAGCATAGAATAGGATAGAGGATAGGATAGGATACATGGTATTATAGGGTAGAGGATAGAATAGGATAGAGGATAGGATAGGGGATTGGATAGGATAGAGGATACGATAGACGAAAGGATAGGATTGATGATGGGATAGGATAGAGGATAGGATAGGATAGAGGATAGGATTGGATAGAGGATAGGATAGGATAGAGGAAAGGATAGGATAGAGGATAGGATAAGTAAGAGGATAGGATAGGATAGAGGATAGGGTAAGAAAGAGGATAGGATAGGATAGAGGATAGGATAGGATAGAGGATAGGATAGGATAGAGGATAGGATTGGATAGAGGATAGGATAGGATAGAGGATAGGATAGGACAGAGGATAAGATTGGATAGAGGATAGGATACGATAGAGGATAGGATAGGATAGAGGATAGGATAGGATAGATGATAGGATAGGATAGGTGATAGGATAGAGGATAGGATAGAATAGAGGATGGGATAGGATAGAGGATAGGATAGCATAGACGATAGTATAGGATAGAGGATAGGATAGGACAGAGAATAGGATAGGATAGAGGATAGGATAGGATAGAGCATACGATAGAGGATAGGATAGGATAGAGGATAGGATAGGATAGAGAATAGGATAGGATAGAGGATAGGATTGGATTGAGGATAGGATAGGAAAGAGCATAGAATAGGATAGAGGATAGGATAGGATACATGGTATTATAGGGTAGAGGATAGGATAGAATAGAGGATAGGATAGGATAGAGGATAGGATAGCATAGACGATAGTATAGGATAGAGGATAGGATAGGACAGAGGATAACATTGGATAGAGGATAGGATAGGATGGAAGATAGGATAGAGAATAGGATAGGATAGGGGATCGGATAGGAGAGAGGATAGGATAGGATAGAGGATAGGATAGGATAGAGGATCGGATAGGATAGAGGATAGGATAGGATAGAGGATAGGATAGGATAGAGGATAGGATAGGATAGAGGATAGGATAGGATAGAGGTTAGGACAGAATAGAGGATAGAATTAGTAAGAGCATAGGATAGGATACAGGATGGGATAGCATAGAGGATAGGATAGGATAGAGGATAGAATAGGATAGAGGATACGATTGGATTGAGGATAGGATAGGAAAGAGCATAGAATAGGATAGAGGATAGGATAGGATACATGGTATTATAGGGTAGAGGATAGAATAGGATAGAGGATAGGATAGGGGATTGGATAGGATAGAGGATACGATAGACGAAAGGATAGGATTGATGATGGGATAGGATAGAGGATAGGATAGGATAGAGGATAGGATTGGATAGAGGATAGGATAGGATAGAGGAAAGGATAGGATAGAGGATAGGATAAGTAAGAGGATAGGATAGGATAGAGGATAGGGTAAGAAAGAGGATAGGATAGGATAGAGGATAGGATAGGATAGAGGATAGGATACAATAGAGGATAGGATTGGATAGAGGATAAGATGGGATAGAGGATAGGATAAGATAGAGGACAGGATAGGATAGAGGATAGGATACGATAGAGGATAGGATAGGATAGAGTATAGGATACGATAGAGGATAGGATAGGATAGAGAATAGGATAGGATAGAGGATAGGATAAGTAAGAGGATAGGATAGGATAGAGGATAGGATAAGTAAGAGGATAGGATAGGATAGAGGATAGGATAGCATAGAGGATAGGATAGGATAGAACATACGATATTATAGAGGAAAGGATACGTAGAGGATAGGATGGGATAGAGGATAGGATATGGGATTGGCTAGGATAGAGGATAGGATAGGATAGAGGATAGGATAGGATAGAGGAGAGGATTGGATAGAGGATCGGATAGGATAGAGGATAAGATTGGATGGAGGTGAGTATAGGATAGAGGATAGGATATGATAGAGGACAGGATAGGATAGAGGATAGAAAACGATAGTTGATAGGATAGGATGGAGGATAGGATAGGATAGTTGATAGGATAGGATAGAGCATACGATAGAGGATAGGATAGGATAGAGAATAGGATAGGATAGAGGATAGGATAAGTAAGAGGATAGGATAGGATAGAGGATAGGATACGATAGAGGATAGGATAGGATAGAGGATAGGATTGGATTGAGGATAGGATAGGAAAGAGCATAGAATAGGATAGAGGATAGGATAGGATACATGGTATTATAGGGTAGAGGATAGAATAGGATAGAGGATAGGATAGGGGTTTGGATAGGATAGAGGATAGGATAAGTAAGAGGATAGGATAGGATAAAGGATAGGATAGAGGAAAGGATAGGATTGAGGATGGGATAGGATAGAGGATAGGATATGATAGAGAATAGGATAGGATAGAGGATAGGATAGGATAGAGGATAAGATTGGATAGCTTATAGGATACGATAGAGGATAGGATAGAATAGAGGATAGGATAGGATAGAGGATAGGATAGCATAGACGATAGTATAGGATAGAGGATAGGATAGGACAGAGGATAAGATTGGATAGAGGATAGGATAGGATAGAAGATAGGATAGAGAATAGGATAGGATAGGGGATCGGATAGGAGAGAGGATAGGATAGGATAGAGGATAGGATAGGATAGAGGATAGGATAGGATAGAGGATAGGATAGGATAGAGGATAGGATAGGATAGAGCATAGGATAGGATAGAGGATAGGATAGGATAGAGGATAGGGTAGGATAGAGGATAGGATAGGATAGAGGTTAGGACAGAATAGAGGATAGAATTAGTAAGAGCATAGCATAGGATAGAGGATGGGATAGCATAGAGGGTAGGATAGGATAGAGGATAGGATAGGATAGAATAGAGGATAGGATAGGATAGAGGATAGGATAGCATAGACGATAGTATAGGATAGAGGATAGGATAGGACAGAGGATAACGTTGGATAGAGGATAGGATAGGATAGAAGATAGGATAGAGAATAGGATAGGATAGGGGATCGGATAGGAGAGAGGATAGGATAGGATAGGATAGGATAGGATAGAGGATAGGATAGGATAGAGGTTAGGACAGAATAGAGGATAGAATTAGTAAGAGCATAGGATAGGATACAGGATGGGATAGCATAGAGGATAGGATAGGATAGAGGATACGATAGACGAAAGGATAGGATTGATGATGGGATAGGATAGAGGATAGGATAGGATAGAGGATAGGATTGGATAGAGGATAGGATAGGATAGAGGAAAGGATAGGATAGAGGATAGGATAAGTAAGAGGATAGGATAGGATAGAGGATAGGGTAAGAAAGAGGATAGGATAGGATAGAGGATAGGATAGGATAGAGGATAGGATAGGATAGAGGATAGGATTGGATAGAGGATAGGATAGGATAGAGGATAGGATAGGACAGAGGATAAGATTGGATAGAGGATAGGATACGATAGAGGATAGGATAGGATAGAGGATAGGATAGGATAGATGATAGGATAGGATAGGTGATAGGATAGAGGATAGGATAGAATAGAGGATGGGATAGGATAGAGGATAGGATAGCATAGACGATAGTATAGGATAGAGGATAGGATAGGACAGAGAATAGGATAGGATAGAGGATAGGATAGGATAGAGCATACGATAGAGGATAGGATAGGATAGAGGATAGGATAGGATAGAGAATAGGATAGGATAGAGGATAGGATTGGATTGAGGATAGGATAGGAAAGAGCATAGAATAGGATAGAGGATAGGATAGGATACATGGTATTATAGGGTAGAGGATAGGATAGAATAGAGGATAGGATAGGATAGAGGATAGGATAGCATAGACGATAGTATAGGATAGAGGATAGGATAGGACAGAGGATAACATTGGATAGAGGATAGGATAGGATGGAAGATAGGATAGAGAATAGGATAGGATAGGGGATCGGATAGGAGAGAGGATAGGATAGGATAGAGGATAGGATAGGATAGAGGATCGGATAGGATAGAGGATAGGATAGGATAGAGGATAGGATAGGATAGAGGATAGGATAGGATAGAGGATAGGATAGGATAGAGGTTAGGACAGAATAGAGGATAGAATTAGTAAGAGCATAGGATAGGATACAGGATGGGATAGCATAGAGGATAGGATAGGATAGAGGATAGAATAGGATAGAGGATACGATTGGATTGAGGATAGGATAGGAAAGAGCATAGAATAGGATAGAGGATAGGATAGGATACATGGTATTATATGGTAGAGGATAGAATAGGATAGAGGATAGGATAGGGGATTGGATAGGATAGAGGATACGATAGACGAAAGGATAGGATTGATGATGGGATAGGATAGAGGATAGGATAGGATAGAGGATAGGATTGGATAGAGGATAGGATAGGATAGAGGAAAGGATAGGATAGAGGATAGGATAAGTAAGAGGATAGGATAGGATAGAGGATAGGGTAAGAAAGAGGATAGGATAGGATAGAGGATGGGGACCTAGGGGATATGGGCTTGGCAGTGGTGACTCGGATCCACTGCTAGGTATGCCACAGTGGTGGCGGTCATATTCCTAAAATCCTCCACGCTCCACCTCCTCGCGGTGGTCCCTGGGCACTCACGACTGTGGGTGGCTAACGGAGCGGGGGGTACGCGGCAGGAAGTAGCCTCGACGATGTGCGAGGCAATGCCGGCGGGATCTTCGGATCCTGGTAGGGGCACCCTTGCCGGTAAGGTTCGCACGGAGGGGCGAAAACTGCCGAGTTGGGACGGGATTTTCGGTGACGGACCAGGGCAAGGCTGGGTGGTTCACAAAATTGACATGGACGGCACAAAGGAAAAGAGTTTAGTTTACGGTGCAGGGGAGGGATACCCCAGTACCGGCGCGACTGTTGGTGGGCGAGCAGGCCACAGCGCGTCGTTATCCAACGACTGCGAGCCGAAGGTGGTGGACCACTGGGCCCCTTCGGAGGTAAATACTACCAGCGAAGCTGTGGTGACGGAAACGTCATCACAGATTTCGGGAGATTCGGACGCGGGCGTGTCGCGCGCGGGAGCCGAGATGCGGGGGGCGGACGGAGCTCCGACGGGGAAGCGGCCCCGGCTGGAGCCGTCCGTGGCAGGAGGGGGGCTGCAGACGCGCAGCGGGAGGGTCGTCGGGGGGACCCCTGAGGAGGGCTCCTCGGGGGCGGGTGCTGAGCAGGTGCTCAGCGACCGCGCCGAGAGGGGCCAGCTCCACAAAATCGCGGAGCTAATGGAGTCCGCGGGGAAGCTGCCGACGGCGCAGCTGGCGGAGGAGGTGGAGGACGCGATGAGACGTGTGGAGGGCGTCTCCACCGTCTCCAGGGGCCTCAAGGGCAATTTTGCCAAGGAGCTCAGAGATTGCTCCGCGCTGGCCAGGGCCTATTGCACTACGCTGGTGCAGCGGGCATACACTGGCACGGCGTGGGGCAATAGCCAGGAGGTCGCCCGTCTCCGCCAACAGACCGAGGCCCTCGCCAAGGAGGTACAGGACCTCCGGGCGAGGCTTCGCGTCGCGGAGGCGGAGAAGCGGGCGGTCGCGGGAAAGACGGCCCCTGGGGCGGTACCCTCCGCCTCCTCAGGCGGGACCGCGGGGACGGGACCGGCGGCGGAAGCGGCGACGCGGGCGGCGGAGGGGGCGGGGGTACTGGACCCTCAAGCCCTTCTCCTCCGCGTCGACGCGATGGTGGCGGCCAGGAATGCCGAGCTGGAAACGAGAATGGAGAATCGTTTCCGGGCAATCCTGGCCGGGATGGTTCCGGCTCTCCAGGGCAGGGGGGGAGGGACGCGCGATGCCCCGCCGGTGGCTTCTCCGCCGGCGGTGGTCGAAACCAAGAGGACTGGGCCGGTGGTGGTGTCCAGCGCCGGGGTGGTGCCACCCGTGGACATCCCGCCGCCGGTCGACCCAGCCTCCTGGTCGGTGGCGAAGTCGAAGTCCGCGAGGAAGGCGGAGAGGAGGCGGGCAGCGGCGGAGGAGAGGGCGGCCATAGCCCTCGCCGCCGAGTTGGCGGCCGCTGCTTCGGCGAAACGGAGGACGGCGACCGGGGGTTCGGCGGTCGGCACGCGAAAGGGGGCCGGCGCGATCACGGCGAAGCCGTCAAGTGGGAGGGTTGTTGCCCTGGGGCGCGCCCCCAAGTCCGGGGCCGTGGCGATCACGATCCCCGAAAGCTGTAAGCTCACCTACGCGGGAGTGATCGCCAGGGCCAGAGAGGCAATAGACCTCAAGGCGCTGGGGATTGAGTCGGGGGTGCTCCCCAGGAGGACCAAGACGGGGGGGATCCTCCTGGAGGTAAAGGGCCCGGAGGGCCAAGAGAAGGCACGGGCCCTCTCCACGAGGGTCTCTGAGGCCTTACAAGGGACTGGGGTTAAAGTCGTCCAGGCCGTCAAGCGAGGCGAGTTGCGCGTCGCTGGCCTGGACGACTCGGTTAGCGCAAGGGAGGTCGCGGCGGCACTTGCGGCTGCGGGGGGGTGCTCGGAGGCCGAGTTCCGGGTCGGAGAGATCCGGAGGTCCGCCTCTGAGCGGGTGCTGGGCTCCTGTTGGGCCCAGGGCCCCCTCGCGGCCGTCAGGAAGGTGGTGGCGGGGGGCCGGCTGCTGGTCGGCTGGTCCTCGGCGCGGGTGGAGGCACTGAGGGAGCGACCCCTTCAGTGCTTCCGCTGCTTGGAGACGGGGCACACGCGGTCGACCTGTAAAAGCACGGTCGACAGGAGCGCGAGGTGCTATCGGTGCGGTGCGACCGAGCACCGCGCCTCGGCCTGCGGGGCTGCCCCCAGATGCCCGCTCTGCGCGGATCTGGGGAGGCCCTCGAACCACAGGTTCGGGGCCAAAGCGTGTGCCCCGGCTCCGAGGAGGGGTCGCGCGGCGGTGAAGGGAAGAGGGGAAAAGTCGGCGGCTGCACCCGCGCAGCAGCAGCCGACTACACCGGGGGCCCAGTCCCACCAGGGGGGGGAGCCTGCAGAGCAAATGTCAGGGTAGGCTGTTTTCAGGCCTATTCCGGTTCTGCAGGCGAACCTCAACCACTCGCGTGCGGCCCAGGACTTGTTTGTCCAGGCCGTGCGCGAGCGGGGGACTGGGTTGGCAGTGGCGGCGGAGCCGTACTCCGTTCCCGATCACCCCTTCTGGGTGGGGGACGAGGCCGGCTCCGTCGCCATAGTGGCGGAGGGCCGCCGCGGGTCCCCGTCGATCTCCCTTCTGGAGAGAGGCGAGGGATTCGTGGCGGTGCGGTGGGGGGACATCGCGGTCGTCGGAGTTTATATCTCGCCGAACCGTGGCCTCGATCATTTTCGGGGGTTCCTGGGCGGGCTGAGTAGCTGCATCGCGCGGTGCAGCGCCCGTCCGGTTCTCGTCCTGGGAGACTTCAATGCCCACGCGGTATCGTGGGGGAGTCCCAGGACGACCACTAGGGGAAGCGAGGTGTTAGACTGGGCGTCCGGCCTGGATCTCCGGTTGATTAACCGGGGATCCACGCCGACGTGCGTGCGGCCGCAGGGTGTCTCTATTGTCGATCTGACATGGGGGACGCCGTCGGCCGTGCGCCGAGTGTCGGGATGGAGGGTGGCGGAAGAACTAGAGCTGGCCTCTGACCACACGCCCATAGTCATGGACGTGTGGCCCGCCGCCCTCTACGCGCGGGATTCCCGGCACGGCCAGGTGGACCGACGGCCGCGATGGGCGTGGAACAGGGCGGACGAGGACCTGTTCCGGGCCGCTGTCGCCGCGGTAACGTGGGGGGGGCCCCAGCCGGCTGGGGGGGCACCGGCGCGCGGGGCGGAGCGGCTCCGGGAGGTGATGACGGCGGTGTGCGACACCGCGGTGCCCCGGAGCCGGTCCGACCATAGAAGGGCGGCGTACTGGTGGTCCGCGGGCATTGCAGAGCTTCGGCGTGCCTGCAATGCCGCGCGGCGCCAGTATGGCCGAGCGCGCAGGAGGCGCGACGACGAGGAGGCGAGGCTCCACGGGGAGTACCGAGCCGCGCTCGGGACTCTCCGGAGGGCCATCGCGAAGGCCAAGGCGGACGCGTGGTCGGAGCTCGTCGGCACGGTGGACGCGGATCCGTGGGGGCGCCCGTATAAGCTTGTAATGAGCAAGCTGCGCGCGTGGGCCCCCCCACTGACGGAATCGATGGACCCTCCCTTACTCGAGGAGGTGGTGACGTCTCTCTTCCCGCGTGAGGGGGGACAGCGACACCGCCTCCATCCGGGCCAGGAGCCTCTCTCCTGGTCCGCGGAGTGGGAGGTGTCAGCCGGCGAGCTCGGGGAGGCGGTGACCAGGGCCCGTCGGGTGGGCCGCAAGGCCCCGGGTCCTGACGGGGTGTCGGGCCGCGCGTTGGTCTTGGCATTGGAGGGGGGGCTCGCTCCCGAACTCAGGCGGCTGTTCAACAGTTGTCTGAGGGAGGGAGTGTTCCCCCCACTATGGAAGTCGGGCAGGCTGGTCCTCCTTCCAAAGGCGGGCAAGTCCCGGGACTCGCCCTCCGGGTACCGGCCAATTTGCTTGCTGGACGAGGCGGGGAAGTTGTTCGAGCGCGTTCTCGTTGGACGCCTCGTCCGGCACCTGTCGGGGGGAGGAGTCCCCGATCTGAGCGAGGCGCAGTTCGGCTTCCGGGGGGGTCTCTCCACCGTCGACGCAATTCGGCGGGTGGGGGCTCTCTCGGGGGCCTGTACGGAGGGGGGCGGTGTTGCGTTGGCGATCTCCTTGGATATCGCCAACGCGTTCAACACCGTCCCCTGGGATAGAATTTCGGAGGCCCTGGTCTTCCACCAGGTGCCTCCGTACCTTAGGAGGGTGATCGGGGACTATCTCTCCGACAGGAGCATAGAATATCCTGGCCGGTACGGGATGATTCGCAGGAGCGTCGTGCGGGGGGTTCCACAGGGCTCGGTGTTGGGCCCGTTGCTGTGGAACCTCGCGTACGACAGCGTCCTGCGGGAGGGGATGCCTCCCGGTGTCAGCCTAACGTGTTACGCCGACGACACGTTGGTGCTTGCCACCGGGAGGTATACGAAGGAGGCCGTCTGCCTGGCGGAGCGCGGCGCGTGGCGCGCGGTACGCGCGATCCGGTCTCTGGGCCTAGAGGTGTCCGTCGCTAAGACCAGGGCCATGTGGTTTTACCACCGGGCCCGGCTGGCGGCGCCTCCCCAGTGCTGGATCGCCGTGGGGGGGGGAGCGGTCGAGGTCGGGTTCCAGATGCGGTACCTGGGACTCGAGCTCGACGGCCTGTGGCGTTTCTGCCGCCACATCGAGTCGCTAGTGCCCCGGGCGGAGAGGGCGACCGCTGCGCTCGGTCGTCTTCTCCCGAATCTCGGGGGACCCTGTGGACGGGTGCGTCGCCTGTTCGCGGTGGTGGTGCGGGTTTTAGTCCTGTACGGAGCCCCTGTGTGGGCGTACGATGTCTTGGCCGGGGGGCGTAGCGGTGTGCGAGCACTGCTGCGCCGAATCGAGCGCAGGCTGGCCATTGGCATCGTGCGGGGGTATCGCACCATCTCTTACGCGACGGCGATGGTGATGTCGGGGCTTATCCCCCTCGAGCTGGAGGCCCGCGTGTTGTCGGACGTACACGGGTACGCCAGGGACCTCCAGCGGAGGGGGATGGCTCCGGATCGGGTGGCGCTCGATGTGGCGGAGTACAGGGGCCGCGCTCGGCGGGCCGCCGCCCGGGAATGGCGCGAAAGCCTTCACGGGACGGAGGAAGGAGGGAGGCGGGCCGTTCGGGCCATCCTCCCCGTGTTCGACCGGTGGAACAGGGGATGGATGGGGCATAGGGTCTCCTACCGAGTGACGCAGGTGATGACCGGGCACGGTTGCTTCGGTGTGTACCTGTGTCGCATCGGGCGGGAGGCCGAGGAGGCGTGTCACCACTGCGGCGAGTCGCGGGACACGGCGCAGCACACTCTGGAGGAGTGTCCAGCGTGGGCGGGTGAGCGCCGTGCTCTGCGGCGCGCAGTGGGCCATGACCTCTCGCTTCCGGCTGTCGTCTCGGCGGCAGCGGGCGGCGAGGGGGCGTGGAGAGGGTTCGCCTCCTTCTGCGAGCAGGTAATGCTGCAGAAGGAGGCTGCGGAACGGGGTCGTGAGCGAAATCACGATCCCGGCCGAAGGGGTGGGAGAAGGAGACGCAGGGCACGCCCCGGGGGCGTGCCTCCGTTGCGGCGTCCTTAACGCGGGCGGGGGCGCCCTTGGTGATCTCGAGGCGGGGGACCGACGGTCTCCTTATACTCGGTTGCCAATGGCGTCCCCGGAGGACCGTCGGACGTCTCGGGCGGGGGCCCGGACGTCCATCGGGCGGCCTAAATGGGGGGGAAGGCTTCACGTCGTCCGTTGCGTGGCGCCTTCGGATAGAGTAGGATAGGGTGGAGGCCGCGTCCCCCACCCAGGGAGGAATGCTAAGGCGGGGGCACACCGGATAGACATGCGCGCGCGGACCACGGGTGCCCCCAGGAGCCTAGGGACGGACGGGGAGGAGTTAGTGGGTATACTCGGCATTGCACCCACCAGCCGAGGAGTCCCACATAACCCGGCCCACTCCCCCCCGGGAGGGGTCGGGTATCCGTAATAGTGATTACCTCCTCGGAAAAAAAAAAAAAAAAAAAAAAAAAAAAAAAAAAAAAAAAAAAGGATAGGATAGAGGATAGGATAGGATAGAGGATAGGATACAATAGAGGATAGGATTGGATAGAGGATAAGATGGGATAGAGGATAGGATAAGATAGAGGACAGGATAGGATAGAGGATAGGATACGATAGAGGATAGGATAGGATAGAGTATAGGATACGATAGAGGATAGGATAGGATAGAGAATAGGATAGGATAGAGGATAGGATAAGTAAGAGGATAGGATAGGATAGAGGATAGGATAAGTAAGAGGATAGGATAGGATAGAGGATAGGATAGCATAGAGGATAGGATAGGATAGAACATACGATATTATAGAGGAAAGGATACGTAGAGGATAGGATGGGATAGAGAATAGGATAGGATAGAGGTTAGGATAAGATTGAGGATAGGATAGGATAGAGGATAGGATAGGGGATTGGATAGGATAGAGGATAGGATAGGATAGAGCATACGATAGAGGATAGGATAGGATAGAGGATAGGATAGGATAGAGAATAGGATAGGATAGAGGATAGGATAGGATAGAGCATACGATAGAGGATAGGATAGGATAGAGGATAGGATAGGATAGAGAATAGGATAGGATAGAGGATAGGATTGGATTGAGGATAGGATAGGAAAGAGCATAGAATAGGATAGAGGATAGGATAGGATACATGGTATTATAGGGTAGAGGATAGAATAGGATAGAGGATAGGATAGGGGTTTGGATAGGATAGAGGATAGGATAAGTAAGAGGATAGGATAGGATAAAGGATAGGATAGAGGAAAGGATAGGATTGAGGAGGGGATAGGATAGAGGATAGGATATGGTAGAGAATAGGATAGGATAGAGGATAGGATAGGATAGAGGATAAGATTGGATAGCTTATAGGATACGATAGAGGATAGGATAGAATAGAGGATAGGATAGGATAGAGGATAGGATAGCATAGACGATAGTATAGGATAGAGGATAGGATAGGACAGAGGATAAGATTGGATAGAGGATAGGATAGGATAGAAGATAGGATAGAGAATAGGATAGGATAGGGGATCGGATAGGAGAGAGGATAGGATAGGATAGAGGATAGGATAGGATAGAGGATAGGATAGGATAGAGGATAGGATAGGATAGAGGATAGGATAGGATAGAGGATAGGATAGGATAGAGGATAGGATAGGATAGAGGATAGGGTAGGATAGAGGATAGGATAGGATAGAGGTTAGGACAGAATAGAGGATAGAATTAGTAAGAGCATAGCATAGGATAGAGGATGGGATAGCATAGAGGATAGGATAGGATAGAGGATAGGATAGGATAGAATAGAGGATAGGATAGGATAGAGGATAGGATAGCATAGACGATAGTATAGGATAGAGGATAGGATAGGACAGAGGATAACGTTGGATACAGGATAGGATAGGATAGAAGATAGGATAGAGAATAGGATAGGATAGGGGATCGGATAGGAGAGAGGATAGGATAGGATAGGATAGGATAGGATAGAGGATAGGATAGGATAGAGGTTAGGACAGAATAGAGGATAGAATTAGTAAGAGCATAGGATAGGATACAGGATGGGATAGCATAGAGGATAGGATAGGATAGAGGATAGAATAGGATAGAGGATAGGATTGGATTGAGGATAGGATAGGAAAGAGCATAGAATAGGATAGAGGATAGGATAGGATACATGGTATTATAGGGTAGAGGATAGAATAGGATAGAGGATAGGATAGGGGATTGGATAGGATAGAGGATACGATAGACGAAAGGATAGGATTGATGATGGGATAGGATAGAGGATAGGATAGGATAGAGGATAGGATTGGATAGAGGATAGGATAGGATAGAGGAAAGGATAGGATAGAGGATAGGATAAGTAAGAGGATAGGATAGGATAGAGGATAGGGTAAGAAAGAGGATAGGATAGGATAGAGGATAGGATAGGATAGAGGATAGGATACAATAGAGGATAGGATTGGATAGAGGATAAGATGGGATAGAGGATAGGATAAGATAGAGGACAGGATAGGATAGAGGATAGGATACGATAGAGGATAGGATAGGATAGAGTATAGGATACGATAGAGGATAGGATAGGATAGAGAATAGGATAGGATAGAGGATAGGATAAGTAAGAGGATAGGATAGGATAGAGGATAGGATAAGTAAGAGGATAGGATAGGATAGAGGATAGGATAGCATAGAGGATAGGATAGGATAGAACATACGATATTATAGAGGAAAGGATACGTAGAGGATAGGATGGGATAGAGAATAGGATAGGATAGAGGTTAGGATAAGATTGAGGATAGGATAGGATAGAGGATAGGATAGGGGATTGGATAGGATAGAGGATAGGATAGGATAGAGCATACGATAGAGGATAGGATAGGATAGAGGATAGGATAGGATAGAGAATAGGATAGGATAGAGGATAGGATAGGATAGAGCATACGATAGAGGATAGGATAGGATAGAGGATAGGATAGGATAGAGAATAGGATAGGATAGAGGATAGGATTGGATTGAGGATAGGATAGGAAAGAGCATAGAATAGGATAGAGGATAGGATAGGATACATGGTATTATAGGGTAGAGGATAGAATAGGATAGAGGATAGGATAGGGGTTTGGATAGGATAGAGGATAGGATAAGTAAGAGGATAGGATAGGATAAAGGATAGGATAGAGGAAAGGATAGGATTGAGGAGGGGATAGGATAGAGGATAGGATATGGTAGAGAATAGGATAGGATAGAGGATAGGATAGGATAGAGGATAAGATTGGATAGCTTATAGGATACGATAGAGGATAGGATAGAATAGAGGATAGGATAGGATAGAGGATAGGATAGCATAGACGATAGTATAGGATAGAGGATAGGATAGGACAGAGGATAAGATTGGATAGAGGATAGGATAGGATAGAAGATAGGATAGAGAATAGGATAGGATAGGGGATCGGATAGGAGAGAGGATAGGATAGGATAGAGGATAGGATAGGATAGAGGATAGGATAGGATAGAGGATAGGATAGGATAGAGGATAGGATAGGATAGAGGATAGGATAGGATAGAGGATAGGATAGGATAGAGGATAGGGTAGGATAGAGGATAGGATAGGATAGAGGTTAGGACAGAATAGAGGATAGAATTAGTAAGAGCATAGCATAGGATAGAGGATGGGATAGCATAGAGGATAGGATAGGATAGAGGATAGGATAGGATAGAATAGAGGATAGGATAGGATAGAGGATAGGATAGCATAGACGATAGTATAGGATAGAGGATAGGATAGGACAGAGGATAACGTTGGATACAGGATAGGATAGGATAGAAGATAGGATAGAGAATAGGATAGGATAGGGGATCGGATAGGAGAGAGGATAGGATAGGATAGGATAGGATAGGATAGAGGATAGGATAGGATAGAGGTTAGGACAGAATAGAGGATAGAATTAGTAAGAGCATAGGATAGGATACAGGATGGGATAGCATAGAGGATAGGATAGGATAGAGGATAGAATAGGATAGAGGATAGGATTGGATTGAGGATAGGATAGGAAAGAGCATAGAATAGGATAGAGGATAGGATAGGATACATGGTATTATAGGGTAGAGGATAGAATAGGATAGAGGATAGGATAGGGGATTGGATAGGATAGAGGATACGATAGACGAAAGGATAGGATTGATGATGGGATAGGATAGAGGATAGGATAGGATAGAGGATAGGATTGGATAGAGGATAGGATAGGATAGAGGAAAGGATAGGATAGAGGATAGGATAAGTAAGAGGATAGGATAGGATAGAGGATAGGGTAAGAAAGAGGATAGGATAGGATAGAGGATAGGATAGGATAGAGGATAGGATAGGATAGAGGATAGGATTGGATAGAGGATAGGATAGGATAGAGGATAGGATAGGACAGAGGATAAGATTGGATAGAGGATAGGATACGATAGAGGATAGGATAGGATAGAGGATAGGATAGGATAGATGATAGGATAGGATAGGTGATAGGATAGAGGATAGGATAGAATAGAGGATGGGATAGGATAGAGGATAGGATAGCATAGACGATAGTATAGGATAGAGGATAGGATAGGACAGAGAATAGGATAGGATAGAGGATAGGATAGGATAGAGCATACGATAGAGGATAGGATAGGATAGAGGATAGGATAGGATAGAGAATAGGATAGGATAGAGGATAGGATTGGATTGAGGATAGGATAGGAAAGAGCATAGAATAGGATAGAGGATAGGATAGGATACATGGTATTATAGGGTAGAGGATAGGATAGAATAGAGGATAGGATAGGATAGAGGATAGGATAGCATAGACGATAGTATAGGATAGAGGATAGGATAGGACAGAGGATAACATTGGATAGAGGATAGGATAGGATGGAAGATAGGATAGAGAATAGGATAGGATAGGGGATCGGATAGGAGAGAGGATAGGATAGGATAGAGGATAGGATAGGATAGAGGATCGGATAGGATAGAGGATAGGATAGGATAGAGGATAGGATAGGATAGAGGATAGGATAGGATAGAGGATAGGATAGGATAGAGGTTAGGACAGAATAGAGGATAGAATTAGTAAGAGCATAGGATAGGATACAGGATGGGATAGCATAGAGGATAGGATAGGATAGAGGATAGAATAGGATAGAGGATACGATTGGATTGAGGATAGGATAGGAAAGAGCATAGAATAGGATAGAGGATAGGATAGGATACATGGTATTATAGGGTAGAGGATAGAATAGGATAGAGGATAGGATAGGGGATTGGATAGGATAGAGGATACGATAGACGAAAGGATAGGATTGATGATGGGATAGGATAGAGGATAGGATAGGATAGAGGATAGGATTGGATAGAGGATAGGATAGGATAGAGGAAAGGATAGGATAGAGGATAGGATAAGTAAGAGGATAGGATAGGATAGAGGATAGGGTAAGAAAGAGGATAGGATAGGATAGAGGATAGGATAGGATAGAGGATAGGATACAATAGAGGATAGGATTGGATAGAGGATAAGATGGGATAGAGGATAGGATAAGATAGAGGACAGGATAGGATAGAGGATAGGATACGATAGAGGATAGGATAGGATAGAGTATAGGATACGATAGAGGATAGGATAGGATAGAGAATAGGATAGGATAGAGGATAGGATAAGTAAGAGGATAGGATAGGATAGAGGATAGGATAAGTAAGAGGATAGGATAGGATAGAGGATAGGATAGCATAGAGGATAGGATAGGATAGAACATACGATATTATAGAGGAAAGGATACGTAGAGGATAGGATGGGATAGAGGATAGGATATGGGATTGGCTAGGATAGAGGATAGGATAGGATAGAGGATAGGATAGGATAGAGGAGAGGATTGGATAGAGGATCGGATAGGATAGAGGATAAGATTGGATGGAGGTGAGTATAGGATAGAGGATAGGATATGATAGAGGACAGGATAGGATAGAGGATAGAAAACGATAGTTGATAGGATAGGATGGAGGATAGGATAGGATAGTTGATAGGATAGGATAGAGCATACGATAGAGGATAGGATAGGATAGAGAATAGGATAGGATAGAGGATAGGATAAGTAAGAGGATAGGATAGGATAGAGGATAGGATACGATAGAGGATAGGATAGGATAGAGGATAAGATTGGATAGAGGATAGTATAGGATGGAGGATAGGATACGATAGAGGACAGGACAGGATAGAGGATAGGATACGATAGAGGATACGATAGGATAGATTATAGGATAGGATAGAGGATAGGATAGGATAGAGGATAGGATAGGATAGTTGGTAGGAAAGGATGGAGGATAGAAAGAGTAATGATAGGATAGAGGATAGGATACGATAGAACATACGATATTATAGAAAAAAGGATACGATAGAGGATAGGATAGGATAGAGGATAGGCTAAGGGATTGCCTAGGATAGAGGATAGGATAGGATAGAGGATCGGATAGGATAGAGGATAGGATAGGATAGAGGATAGGATAGGATAGAGGATAGGAAACGATAGAGGATAGGATAGGATAGAGAATAGGTTAGGATACATGGTATTATAGGGTAGAGGATAGAATAGGATAGAGGATAGGATAGGGGATTGGATAGGATAGAGGATAGGATTGGATAGAGGATAGGATAGGATAGGTGATAAGATAGGATAGATGACAGGATAGGATAGAGGATAGGATTGGATAGAGGATAGGATAGGGGATTGGATAGGATAGAGGATAGGATAAGTAAGAGGATAGGATAGGATAGAGGATAGTATAGACGAAAGGATAGGATTAATGATGGGATAGGATAGAGGATAGGATAGGAAAGAGGATAGAATTGGATAGAGGATAGGATAGGATAGAGGATAGGATAGGATAGAGGATAGGATAAGTAAGAGGATAGGATAGGATAGAGGATAGTATAGACGAAAGGATAGGATTAATGATGGGATAGGATAGAGGATAGGATAGGAAAGAGGATAGAATTGGATAGAGGATAGGATAGGATAGAGGATAGGATAGGATAGAGGATAGGATAAGTAAGAGGATAGGATAGGATAGAGGATAGGATAGGATAGAGGATAGGATAGGATAGAGGAAAGGATAGGATAGAGGATAGGATTGGATAGGGGATAAGATAGGATAGAGGATAGGATAAGATAGAGGACAGGATAGGATAGAGGATAGGATACGATAGAGGATAGGATAGGATAGAGGATAGGATATATTAGAGGATAGGGTTAGTAAGAGCATAGGATAGGATAGAGGATAGGATAGCATAGACGATAGTATAGGATAGAGGATAGGATAGGACAGAGGATAAGATTGGATAGAGGATAGGATAGGAAAGAGGATAGGATAGGATAGAGGATAGGATAGGATAGGGGATCGGATAGGAGAGAGGATAGGATAGGATAGAGGATAGGATAGGATAGAGGATAGGATAGGATAGAGGTTAAGATAGAATAGAGGATAGATTAGTAAGAGCATAGGATAGGATAGAGGATAGGATAGCATAGATGATAGGATAGGATAGAGGATAGGATAGGACAGAGAATAAGATTGGATAGAGGATAGGATAGGATAGAGGATAAGATAGGATAGAGGATAGGATAGGATAGAGGATAGGATAGGATAGAGGATAGGATAAGTAAGAGGATAGGATAGGATAGAGGAAAGGATAGGATTGAGGATGGGAGAGGATAGAGGATAGGATATGATAGAGAATAGGATAGGATAGAGGATAGGATAGGATAGAGGATAGGATAAGTAAGAGGATAGGATAGGATAGAGGATAGGATAGACGAAAGGATAGGATTGATGATGGGATAGGATAGAGGATAGGATAGGATAGAGGATAGGATAGGATACAGGGCAGGACAGGATAGAGGATAGGATACGGTAGAGGATACGATAGGATAGATTATAGGATAGGAGAGAGGATAGGATAGAGGATAGGATACGATAGAACATACGATATTATAGAAATAAGGATACGATAGAGGATAGGATAGGATAAGGGATTGCCTAGGATAGAGGATAGGATAGGATACAGGATAGGATAGGATAGAGGATAGGATAGGATAGAGGACAGGATAAGTAAGAGGATAGGATAGGATAGAGGATAGGATAGACGAAAGGATAGGATTGATGATGGGATAGGATAGAGGATAGGATAGGATAGAGGATAGGATAGGATAGTTGATAGGATAGGATAGAGCATACGATAGAGGATAGGATAGGATAGAGAATAGGATAGGATTAATGGTACTATAGGGTAGAGGATAGAACAGGATAGAGGATACTATAGAGGATAGGATAGAGGAAAGGATAGGATTGAGGATGGGATAGGATAGAGGATAGGATATGATAGAGAATAGGATAGGATAGAGGATAGGATAGGATAGAGGATAGGATACGAACAAAGATACGATATTATAGAGGATAGGATAGGATAGAGGATAGGATAGGATAGAGGATAGGATAGGATAGAGGATAGGATAGAGGAAAGGATAGGATAGAGGATAGGATACGATAGAACATACGATATTATAGAAAAAAGGATACGATAGAGGATAGGTTAGGATAGAGGATAGGATATGGGATTGCCTAGGATAGAGAATAGGATACGATAGAGGATCGGATAGGATAGAGGATAGGATAGGATAGAGGATAGGATAAGTAAGAGGATAGGATAGGATAGAGGATAGGTTAGACGAAAGGATAGGATTAATGATGGGATAGGATAGAGGATAGGATAGGATAGAGGATAGGATTGGATAGAGGATAGGATAGGATAGAGGATAGGACAGGATAGAGGATAGGATAAGTAAGAGGATAGGATAGGATAGAATATAGGATAGACGAAAGGATAGGATTGATGATGGGATAGGATAGAGGATAGGATAGGATAGAGGATAGGATAGGATAGAGGATGGGATAGGATAGAGGATAGGATGGGATAGGATAGAGGATAGGATAGGATAGTTGATAGGATAGGATAGAGGATAGGATAGGATAGTAGATATGATAGGATAGAGCATACGATAGAGGATAGGACGGGATAGAGAATAGGATAGGATGGGGGTAGGATTGGATAGAGGATAGGATAGGATAGAGGATAGGATAGGATAGAGGATAGGATAGGATAGAGGATGGGATAGGTTAGGTGATAAGATAGGATAGAGGACAGGTTAGGATAGAGGATAGGATTGGAAAGAGGATCGGATACGATAGAACATACGATATTATAGAAAAAAGGATACGATAGAGGATAGGATAGGATATGGGATTGCCTAGGATAGAGGATAGGATAGGATAGAGGATCGGATAGGATAGTTGATAGGATAGGATAGAGGATAGGATAGGATAGTTGATAGGATAGGATAGAGGATAGGATAGGATAGTTGATAGGATAGGATAGAGCATACGATAGAGGATAGGATAGGGTAGGATAGAGCATACGATAGAGGATAGGATAGGATAGAGAATAGGATAGGATACATGGTATTATAGGGTAGAGGATAGAATAGGATAGACGATAGGATAGGTGATTGGACAGGATAGAGAATAGGATAAGTAAGAGGACAGTATAGGATAGAGGATAGGATAGAGGAAAGGATAGGATTGAGGATGGGATAGGATAGAGGATAGGATATGATAGAGAATAGGATAGGATAGAGGATAGGATAGGATAGAGGATAAGATTGGATAGATTATAGGATACGATAGAGGTTAGGATAGAATAGAGGATAGGATAGGATAGAGGATAGGATAGGATAGAGGATAGGATAGAGGATAGGATAGGATAGAGGATAGGATAGGATAGAGGATAGGATGTAATAGAGGATAGGATTAGTAAGAGCATAGGATAGGATAGAGGATAGGATAGCATAGAGGATAGGATAGGATAGAGGATAGGATAGGACAGAGGATAAGATTGGATAGAGGATAGGATAGGATAAAGGATAGGATAGGTTAAAGGATAGGATAAGATACAGGATAGGATAGGATAGGTGATAAGATAGGATAGAGGACAGGATAGGATAGAGGATAGGATTGGATAGAGGATAGGATAGAGGAAAGGATAGGATAGAGGATAGGATAGACGAAAGGATAGGATAGAGGATAGGATACGATAGAACATACGATATTATAGAAAAAAGGATACGATAGAGGATAGGATAGGTTAGAGGATAGGATATGGGATTGCCTAGGATAGAGGATAGGATAGGATAGAGGATCGGATAGGATAGAGGATAGGATAGGATAGAGGATAGGATAAGTAAGAGGATAGGATAGGATAGAGGATAGTATAGACGAAAGGATAGGATTGATGATGGGATAGGATAGAGGATAGGATAGAATAGAGGATAGGATTGGATAGAGGATAGGATAGGATAGAGGATAGGATAGGACAGAGGATAAGATTGGATAGAGGATAGGATAGGAAAGAGGATAGGATAGGATAGAGGATAGGATAGGATAGTGGATAGGATAAGTAAGAGGATAGGATAGGATAGAGGATAGTATAGACGAAAGGATAGGATTAATGATGGGATAGGATAGAGGATAGGATAGGAAAGAGGATAGGATTGGATAGAGGATAGGATAGGATAGAGGATAGGATAGGATAGAGGATAGGATAAGTAAGAGGATAGGATAGGATAGAGGATAGGATAGGATAGAGGATAGGATAGGATAGAGGAAAGGATAGGATAGAGGATAGGATTGGATAGAGGATAAGATAGGATAGAGGATAGGATAAGATAGAGGACACGATAGGATAGAGGATAGGATACGATAGAGGATAGGATAGGATAGAGGATAGGATATATTAGAGGATAGTGTTAGTAAGAGCATAGGATAGGATAGAGGATAGGATAGCATAGAGTATAGGATAGGATAGAGGATAGGATAGGATAGGATAGAGGATAGGATAGGATAGTTGGTTGTATAGGATAGGGGATAGGATAGGATAGTTGATAGGATAGGATAGAGCATACGATAGATAATAGGATAGGATAGAGAATAGGATCGGATAGAGGATAGGATTGGATAGAGGATAGGATAGGATAGAGGATAGGATAGGATGGTTGATAGGATAGGATAGAGCATACGATAGAGGATAGGTTAGGATAGAGAATAGGTTAGGATACATGGTATTATAGGGTAGAGGATAGAATAGGATAGAGGACAGGATAGGGGATTGGATAGGATAGAGGATAGGATTGGATAGAGGATAGGATAGGATAGGTGATAAGATAGGATAGATGACAGGATAGGATAGAGGATAGGATTGGATAGAGGATAGGATAGAGGAAAGGATATGATAGAGGATAGGATAGGGGATTGGATAGGATAGAGGATAGGATAAGTAAGAGGATAGGATAGGATAGAGGATAGGATAAGTAAGAGCATAGGATAGGATAGAGGATAGTATAGACGAAAGGATAGGATTAATGATGGGACAGGATAGAGGATAGGATAGGAAAGAGCATAGGATAGGATAGAGGATAGGATAGCATAGACGATAGTATAGGATAGAGGATAGGATAGGACAGAGGATAAGATTGGATAGAGGATAGGCTAGGAAAGAGGATAGGATAGGATAGAGGATAGGATAGGATAGAGGATAGGATAGGATAGAGGATAGGATAGGATAGAGGATAGGATAGGATAGAGGATAGGATAGGATAGAGGATAGGATAAGTAAGAGGATAGGATAGGATAGAGGATAGGATAGGATAGAGGATAGGATAAGTAAGAGGATAGGATAGGATAGAGGATAGGATAGACGAAAGGATAGGATTGATGATGGGATAGGATAGAGGATAGGATAGGATAGAGGATAGGATTGGATAGAGGATAGGATAGGATAGAAGATAGGATAGGATAGAGGATAGGATATGTAAGAGGATAGGATAGGATAGAGGAAAGGATAGGATAGAGGATAGGATAGGATAGTTGATAGGATAGGATAGAGCATACGATAGAGGATAGGATAGGATAGAGAATAGGATAGGATAGAGGATAGGATTGGATATAGGATAGGATAGGATAGAGGATAGGATAGGATAGAGGATAGGATAGGATAGAGGATAGGATAGGATAGAAGATAGGATTGGATAGAGGATCGGATAGGATAGAGGATAGGATAAGGGATTGCCTAGGATAGAGGATAGGAAAGGATAGAGGATCGGATAGGATAGAGGATAGGATAGGATAGTGGATAGGATAAGTAATAGGATAGGATAGGATAGAGGATAGGATAGACGAAAGGGTAGGATTGATGATGGGATAGGATAGAGGAAAGGATAGGATAGAGGATAGGATAGGAAAGAGGATAGGAAACGATAGAGGATAGGATAGGATAGAGTATAGGATAGGATAGAGGATAGGATAGGATAGGATAGAGGATAGGATAGGATAGTTGGTAGTATAGGATAGAAGATAGGATAGGATAGAGCATACGATAGAGGATAGGATAGGATAGAGAATAGGATCGTATAGAGGATAGGATTGGATAGAGGATAGGATAGGATAGAGGATAGGATAGGATAGTTGATAGGATAGGATAGAGCATACGATAGAGGATAGGATAGGATAGAGAATAGGATAGGATAGAGGATAGGATATAATAGAGGATAGGATAGGATAGGTGATAAGATAGGATAGAGGACAGGATAGGATATTGGATAGGATTGGATAGAGGATAGGATAGGATAGAGGATAGGATAGGATAGAGGATAGGATAAGTAAGAGGATAGGATAGGATAGAGGATAGTATAGACGAAAGGATAGGATTAATGATGGGATAGGATAGAGGATAGGATAGGAAAGAGGAAAGGATAGGATAGAGGATAGGATTGGATAGAGGATAAGATAGGATAGAGGATAGGATAAGATAGAGGACACGATAGGATAGAGGATAGGATACGATAGAGGATAGGATAGGATAGAGGATAGGATATATTAGAGGATAGTGTTAGTAAGAGCATAGGATAGGATAGAGGATAGGATAGCATAGAGTATAGGATAGGATAGAGGATAGGATAGGATAGGATAGAGGATAGGATAGGATAGTTGGTTGTATAGGATAGGGGATAGGATAGGATAGTTGATAGGATAGGATAGAGCATACGATAGATAATAGGATAGGATAGAGAATAGGATCGGATAGAGGATAGGATTGGATAGAGGATAGGATAGGATAGAGGATAGGATAGGATGGTTGATAGGATAGGATAGAGCATACGATAGAGGATAGGTTAGGATAGAGAATAGGTTAGGATACATGGTATTATAGGGTAGAGGATAGAATAGGATAGAGGACAGGATAGGGGATTGGATAGGATAGAGGATAGGATTGGATAGAGGATAGGATAGGATAGGTGATAAGATAGGATAGATGACAGGATAGGATAGAGGATAGGATTGGATAGAGGATAGGATAGAGGAAAGGATATGATAGAGGATAGGATAGGGGATTGGATAGGATAGAGGATAGGATAAGTAAGAGGATAGGATAGGATAGAGGATAGGATAAGTAAGAGCATAGGATAGGATAGAGGATAGTATAGACGAAAGGATAGGATTAATGATGGGACAGGATAGAGGATAGGATAGGAAAGAGCATAGGATAGGATAGAGGATAGGATAGCATAGACGATAGTATAGGATAGAGGATAGGATAGGACAGAGGATAAGATTGGATAGAGGATAGGCTAGGAAAGAGGATAGGATAGGATAGAGGATAGGATAGGATAGAGGATAGGATAGGATAGAGGATAGGATAGGATAGAGGATAGGATAGGATAGAGGATAGGATAGGATAGAGGATAGGATAAGTAAGAGGATAGGATAGGATAGAGGATAGGATAGGATAGAGGATAGGATAAGTAAGAGGATAGGATAGGATAGAGGATAGGATAGACGAAAGGATAGGATTGATGATGGGATAGGATAGAGGATAGGATAGGATAGAGGATAGGATTGGATAGAGGATAGGATAGGATAGAAGATAGGATAGGATAGAGGATAGGATATGTAAGAGGATAGGATAGGATAGAGGAAAGGATAGGATAGAGGATAGGATAGGATAGTTGATAGGATAGGATAGAGCATACGATAGAGGATAGGATAGGATAGAGAATAGGATAGGATAGAGGATAGGATTGGATATAGGATAGGATAGGATAGAGGATAGGATAGGATAGAGGATAGGATAGGATAGAGGATAGGATAGGATAGAAGATAGGATTGGATAGAGGATCGGATAGGATAGAGGATAGGATAAGGGATTGCCTAGGATAGAGGATAGGAAAGGATAGAGGATCGGATAGGATAGAGGATAGGATAGGATAGTGGATAGGATAAGTAATAGGATAGGATAGGATAGAGGATAGGATAGACGAAAGGGTAGGATTGATGATGGGATAGGATAGAGGAAAGGATAGGATAGAGGATAGGATAGGAAAGAGGATAGGAAACGATAGAGGATAGGATAGGATAGAGTATAGGATAGGATAGAGGATAGGATAGGATAGGATAGAGGATAGGATAGGATAGTTGGTAGTATAGGATAGAAGATAGGATAGGATAGAGCATACGATAGAGGATAGGATAGGATAGAGAATAGGATCGTATAGAGGATAGGATTGGATAGAGGATAGGATAGGATAGAGGATAGGATAGGATAGTTGATAGGATAGGATAGAGCATACGATAGAGGATAGGATAGGATAGAGAATAGGATAGGATAGAGGATAGGATATAATAGAGGATAGGATAGGATAGGTGATAAGATAGGATAGAGGACAGGATAGGATATTGGATAGGATTGGATAGAGGATAGGATAGGATAGAGGATAGGATAGGATAGAGGATAGGATAAGTAAGAGGATAGGATAGGATAGAGGATAGTATAGACGAAAGGATAGGATTAATGATGGGATAGGATAGAGGATAGGATAGGAAAGAGGATAGGATTGGATAGAGGATAGGATAGGATAGAGGATAGGATAGGATAGAGGATAGGATAAGTAAGAGGATAGGATAGGATAGAGGATAGGATAGGATAGAGGATAGGATAGGATAGAGGAAAGGATAGGATAGAGGATAGGATTGGATAGAGGATAAGATAGGATAGAGGATAGGATAAGATAGAGGACAGGATAGGATAGAGAATAGGATAGGATACATGGTATTATAGGGTAGAGGATAGAATAGGATAGAGGATAGGATAGGGGATTGGATAGGATAGAGGATAGGATAAGTAAGAGGATAGGATAGGATAGAGGATAGGATAGAGGAAAGGATAGGATTGAGGATGGGATAGGATAGAGGATAGGATATGATAGAGAATAGGATATAATAGAGGATAGGATAGAGGATATTATAGGATAGAGGATATGATAGGATAGAGGATAGGATAAAGGATAGGATAGGATAGAGGATAGGATGGGATAGAGAATAGGATAGGATAGATGATAGGATTGGATAGAGGATAGGATAGGATAGAGGATAGGATAGGATAGAGGATAGGATAGGATAGAGGATCGGATAGGATAAGAAGATAGGATAGGATAGGTGATAAGATAGGATAGAGGACGGGATAGGATAGAGGATAGGATTGGATAGAGGATCGGATAGGATAGAGGATAGGATAAGTAAGAGGATAGGATAGCATAGAGGATAGGATAGAGGACGGGATAGGATAGAGGATAGCATTGGATAGAGGATCGGATAGGATAGAGGATAGGATAAGTAAGAGGATAGGATAGCATAGAGGATAGGATAGAGGACAGGATAGGATAGAGGATAGGATTGGATAGAGGATCGGATAGGATAGAGGATAGGATAAGTAAGAGGATAGGATAGCATAGAGGATAGGATAGAGGAAAGGATACGGTAGAGGATAGGATACGATAGAGGATAAGATAGGATAGAGGATAGGATAAGGGATTGCCTAGGATAGAGGATAGGATAGGATAGAGGATAGGATACGATAGAGGATAGGATAGGATAGAGGATAGGATATATTAGAGGATAGGGTTAGTAAGAGCATAGGATAGGATAGAGGATAGGATAGCATAGACGATAGTATAGGATAGAGGATAGGATAGGAAAGAGGATAAGATTGGATAGAGGATAGGATAGGAAAGAGGATAGGATAGGATAGAGGATAGGATAGGATAGGGGATCGGATAGGAGAGAGGATAGGATAGGATAGAGGATAGGATAGGATAGAGGATATGATAGGATAGAGGATAGGATAGGATAGAGGATAGGATAGGATAGAGAATAGGACAGGATAGAGGATAGGATTGGATAGGGGATTGGATAGGATAGAGGATAGGATAAGTAAGAGGATAGGATAGGATAGAGGATAGGATAGAGGAAAGGATAGGATTGAGGATGGGATAGGATAGAGGATAGGATATGATGGAGAATAGGATATAATAGAGGATAGGATAGAGGATATTATAGGATAGAGGATATGATAGGATAGAGGATAGGATAAAGGATAGGATAAGATAGAGGATAGGATGGGATAGAGAATAGGATAGGATAGATGATAGGATTGGATAGAGGATAGGATAGGATAGAGGATAGGATAGGATAGAGGATAGGATAGGATAGAAGATAGGATAGAGGAAAGGATAGGATAGAGGATAGGATACGATAGAGGATAGGATAGGATAGAGGATAGGATAGGACAGAGGATAGGATACGATAGAGGATAGGATATATTAGAGGATAGGGTTAGTAAGAGCATAGGATAGGATAGAGGATAGGATAGCATAGACGATAGTATAGGATAGAGGATAGGATAGGACAGAGGATAAGATTGGATAGAGGATAGGATAGGAAAGAGGATAGGATAGGATAGAGGATAGGATAGGATAGGGGATCGGATAGGAGAGAGGATAGGATAGGATAGAGGATAGGATAGAGGAGATGATAGGATAGAGGATAGGATAGGATAGAGGATAGGATAGGATAGATGTTAAGATAGAATAGAGGATAGAATTAGTAAGAGCATAGGATAGGATAGAGGATAGGATAGCATAGATGATAGGATTGGATAGAGGATAGGATAGGATAGAAGATAGGATAGGATAGAGGATAGGATATGTAAGAGGATAGGATAGGATAGAGGAAAGGATAGGATTGAGGATGGGAGAGGATAGAGGATAGGATATGATAGAGAATAGGATAGGATAGAGGATAGGATACGATAGAGGATAGGATAGGATAGAGGATAAGATTGGATAGAGGATAGTATAGGATAGAGGATAGGATAAGTAAGAGGATAGGATAGCATAGAGGATAGGATAGAGGAAAGGATAGGATAGAGGATAGGATACGATAGAACATACGATATTATAGAAAAAAGGATACGATAGAGGATAGGATAGGATAGAGGATAGGATAAGGGATTGCCTAGGATAGAGGATAGGATAGGATAGAGGATCGGATAGGATAGAGGATAGGATAGGATAGTGGATAGGATAAGTAAGAGGATAGGATAGGATAGAGGATAGGACAGGAAAGAGGATAGGAAACGATAGAGGATAGAATAGGATAGAGTATAGGATAGGATAGAGGATAGTATAGGATAGGATAGAGGATAGGATAGGATAGTTGGTAGTATAGGATAGAGGATAGGATAGGATAGTTGATAGGATAGGATAGAGCATACGATAGAGGATAGGATAGGATAGAGAATAGGATCGGATAGAGGATAGGATTGGATAGAGGATAGGATAGGATAGAGGATACGATAGGATAGTTGATAGGATAGGATAGAGCATACGATAGAGGATAGGTTAGGATAGAGAATAGGTTAGGATACATGGTATTATAGGGTAGAGGATAGAATAGGTTAGAGGATAGGATAGGGGATTGGATAGGATAGAGGATAGGATAGGATAGTTGATAGGATAGGATAGAGCATACGATAGAGGATAGGATAGGATAGAGAATAGGATAGGATAGAGGATAGGATATAATAGAGGATAGGATAGGATAGGTGATAAGATAGGATAGAGGACAGGATAGGATAGTGGATAGGATTGGATAGAGGATAGGATAGAGGAAAGGATAGGATAGGATAGAGGATAGGATAGGATAGAGGATCGGATAGGATAGAAGATAGGATAGGATAGGTGATAAGATAGGATAGAGGACGGGATAGGATAGAGGATAGGATTGGATAGAGGATCGGATAGGATAGAGGATAGGATAAGTAAGAGGATAGGATAGCATAGAGGATAGGATAGAGGACGGGATAGGATAGAGGATAGCATTGGATAGAGGATCGGATAGGATAGAGGATAGGATAAGTAAGAGGATAGGATAGCATAGAGGATAGGATAGAGGACAGGATAGGATAGAGGATAGGATTGGATAGAGGATCGGATAGGATAGAGGATAGGATAAGGGATTGCCTAGGATAGAGGATAGGATAGGATAGAGGATAGGATACGATAGAGGATAGGATAGGATAGAGGATAGGATATATTAGAGGATAGGGTTAGTAAGAGCATAGGATAGGATAGAGGATAGGATAGCATAGACGATAGTATAGGATAGAGGATAGGATAGGAAAGAGGATAAGATTGGATAGAGGATAGGATAGGAAAGAGGGTAGGATAGGATAGAGGATAGGATAGGATAGGGGATCGGATAGGAGAGAGGATAGGATAGGATAGAGGATAGGATAGGATAGAGGATATGATAGGATAGAGGATAGGATAGGATAGAGGATAGGATAGGATAGAGAATAGGACAGGATAGAGGATAGGATTGGATAGGGGATTGGATAGGATAGAGGATAGGATAAGTAAGAGGATAGGATAGGATAGAGGATAGGATAGAGGAAAGGATAGGATTGAGGATGGGATAGGATAGAGGATAGGATATGATGGAGAATAGGATATAATAGAGGATAGGATAGAGGATATTATAGGATAGAGGATATGATAGGATAGAGGATAGGATAAAGGATAGGATAAGATAGAGGATAGGATGGGATAGAGAATAGGATAGGATAGATGATAGGATTGGATAGAGGATAGGATAGGATAGAGGATAGGATAGGATAGAGGATAGGATAGGATAGAAGATAGGATAGAGGAAAGGATAGGATAGAGGATAGGATACGATAGAGGATAGGATAGGATAGAGGATAGGATAGGACAGAGGATAGGATACGATAGAGGATAGGATATATTAGAGGATAGGGTTAGTAAGAGCATAGGATAGGATAGAGGATAGGATAGCATAGACGATAGTATAGGATAGAGGATAGGATAGGACAGAGGATAAGATTGGATAGAGGATAGGATAGGAAAGAGGATAGGATAGGATAGAGGATAGGATAGGATAGGGGATCGGATAGGAGAGAGGATAGGATAGGATAGAGGATAGGATAGAGGAGATGATAGGATAGAGGATAGGATAGGATAGAGGATAGGATAGGATAGATGTTAAGATAGAATAGAGGATAGAATTAGTAAGAGCATAGGATAGGATAGAGGATAGGATAGCATAGATGATAGGATTGGATAGAGGATAGGATAGGATAGAAGATAGGATAGGATAGAGGATAGGATATGTAAGAGGATAGGATAGGATAGAGGAAAGGATAGGATTGAGGATGGGAGAGGATAGAGGATAGGATATGATAGAGAATAGGATAGGATAGAGGATAGGATACGATAGAGGATAGGATAGGATAGAGGATAAGATTGGATAGAGGATAGTATAGGATAGAGGATAGGATAAGTAAGAGGATAGGATAGCATAGAGGATAGGATAGAGGAAAGGATAGGATAGAGGATAGGATACGATAGAACATACGATATTATAGAAAAAAGGATACGATAGAGGATAGGATAGGATAGAGGATAGGATAAGGGATTGCCTAGGATAGAGGATAGGATAGGATAGAGGATCGGATAGGATAGAGGATAGGATAGGATAGTGGATAGGATAAGTAAGAGGATAGGATAGGATAGAGGATAGGTCAGGAAAGAGGATAGGAAACGATAGAGGATAGAATAGGATAGAGTATAGGATAGGATAGAGGATAGTATAGGATAGGATAGAGGATAGGATAGGATAGTTGGTAGTATAGGATAGAGGATAGGATAGGATAGTTGATAGGATAGGATAGAGCATACGATAGAGGATAGGATAGGATAGAGAATAGGATCGGATAGAGGATAGGATTGGATAGAGGATAGGATAGGATAGAGGATACGATAGGATAGTTGATAGGATAGGATAGAGCATACGATAGAGGATAGGTTAGGATAGAGAATAGGTTAGGATACATGGTATTATAGGGTAGAGGATAGAATAGGTTAGAGGATAGGATAGGGGATTGGATAGGATAGAGGATAGGATAGGATAGTTGATAGGATAGGATAGAGCATACGATAGAGGATAGGATAGGATAGAGAATAGGATAGGATAGAGGATAGGATATAATAGAGGATAGGATAGGATAGGTGATAAGATAGGATAGAGGACAGGATAGGATAGTGGATAGGATTGGATAGAGGATAGGATAGAGGAAAGGATAGGATAGAGGATAGGATATAATAGAGGATAGGATAGGATAGGTGATAAGATAGGATAGAGGACAGGATAGGATAGTGGATAGTTTTGGATAGAGCATAGGATAGAGGAAAGGATAGGATAGAGGATAGGATAGAGGAAAGGATATGATAGAGGATAGGATACGATAGAACATACGATATTATAGAAAAAAGGATACGATAGAGGATAGGATATGGGATTGACTAGGATAGAGGATAGGATAGGATAGTTGATAGGATAGGATAGAGCATACGATAGAGGATAGGATAGGATAGAGAATAGGATAGGATAGAGGATAGGATATAATAGAGGATAGGATAGGATAGGTGATAAGATAGGATAGAGGACAGGATAGGATAGTGGATAGGATTGGATAGAGGATAGGATAGAGGAAAGGATAGGATAGAGGATAGGATAGAGGAAAGGATAGGATAGAGGATAGGATACGATAGAACATACGATATTATAGAAAAAAGGATACGATAGAGGATAGGATATGCGATTGAATAGGATAGAGGATAGGATAGGATAGAGGATCGGATAGGATAGAGGATAGGATAGGATAGAGGATAGGATAGGATAGAGGATAGGATAGGATAGAAGATAGGATAAGTAAGAGGATAGGATAGCATAGAGGATAGGATAGAGGAAAGGATAGGATAGACGATAGGATACGATAGAGGATAGGATAGGATAGAGGATAGGATAAGGGATTGCCTAGGATAGAGGATAGGATAGGATAGAGGATAGGATACGATAGAGGATAGGATAGGATAGAGGATAGGATAGGATAGAGGATAGGATACGATAGAGGATAGGATAGGATAGAGGATAGGATATATTAGAGGATAGGGTTAGTAAGAGCATAGGATAGGATAGAGGATAGGATAGCATAGACGATAGTATAGGATAGTGGATAGGATAGGACAGAGGATAAGATTGGATAGAGGATAGGATAGGAAAGAGGATAGGATAGGATAGAGGATAGGATAGGATAGAGCATACGATAGAGGATAGGATAGGATAGAGAATAGGATCGGATAGAGGATAGGATTGGATAGAGGATAGGATAGGATAGAGGATACGATAGGATAGTTGATAGGATAGGATAGAGCATACGATAGAGGATAGGTTAGGATAGAGAATAGGTTAGGATACATGGTATTATAGGGTAGAGGATAGAATAGGTTAGAGGATAGGATAGGGGATTGGATAGGATAGAGGATAGGATAGGATAGTTGATAGGATAGGATAGAGCATACGATAGAGGATAGGATAGGATAGAGAATAGGATAGGATAGAGGATAGGATATAATAGAGGATAGGATAGGATAGGTGATAAGATAGGATAGAGGACAGGATAGGATAGTGGATAGGATTGGATAGAGGATAGGATAGAGGAAAGGATAGGATAGAGGATAGGATATAATAGAGGATAGGATAGGATAGGTGATAAGATAGGATAGAGGACAGGATAGGATAGTGGATAGTTTTGGATAGAGCATAGGATAGAGGAAAGGATAGGATAGAGGATAGGATAGAGGAAAGGATATGATAGAGGATAGGATACGATAGAACATACGATATTATAGAAAAAAGGATACGATAGAGGATAGGATATGGGATTGACTAGGATAGAGGATAGGATAGGATAGTTGATAGGATAGGATAGAGCATACGATAGAGGATAGGATAGGATAGAGAATAAGATAGGATAGAGGATAGGATATAATAGAGGATAGGATAGGATAGGTGATAAGATAGGATAGAGGACAGGATAGGATAGTGGATAGGATTGGATAGAGGATAGGATAGAGGAAAGGATAGGATAGAGGATAGGATAGAGGAAAGGATAGGATAGAGGATAGGATACGATAGAACATACGATATTATAGAAAAAAGGATACGATAGAGGATAGGATATGCGATTGAATAGGATAGAGGATAGGATAGGATAGAGGATAGGATAAGGGATTGCCTAGGATAGAGGATAGGATAGGATAGAGGATAGGATACGATAGAGGATAGGATAGGATAGAGGATAGGATATATTAGAGGATAGGGTTAGTAAGAGCATAGGATAGGATAGAGGATAGGATAGCATAGACGATAGTATAGGATAGTGGATAGGATAGGACAGAGGATAAGATTGGATAGAGGATAGGATAGGAAAGAGGATAGGATAGGATAGAGGATAGGATAGGATAGGGGATCGGATAGGAGAGAGGATAGGATAGGATAGAGGATAGGATAGGATAGAGGATATGATAGGATAGAGGATAGGATAGGATAGAGGATAGGATAGGATAGAGGATAGGATAGGATAGAGGATAGGATAGGATAGATGTTAAGATAGAATAGAGGATAGAATTAGTAAGAGCATAGGATAGGATAGAGGATAGGATAGCATAGATGATAGGATAGGATAGAGGATAGGATAGGACAGAGAATAAGATTGGATAGAGGATAGGATAGGATAGAGGATAAGATAGGATAGAGGATAGGATAGGATAGAGGATAGGATAGGATAGAGGATAGGATAAGTAAGAGGATAGGATAGGATAGAGGATAGGATAGACGAAAGGATAGGATTGATGATGGGATAGGATAGAGGATAGGATAGGATAGAGGATAGGATTGGATAGAGGATAGGATAGGATAGAAGATAGGATAGGATAGAGGATAGGATATGTAAGAGGATAGCATAGGATAGAGGAAAGGATAGGATTGAGGATGGGAGAGGATAGAGGATAGGATATGATAGAGAATAGGATAGGATAGAGGATAGGATAGGATAGAGGATAGGATAAGTAAGAGGATAGGATAGGATAGAGGATAGGATAGACGAAAGGATAGGATTGATGAAGGGATAGGATAGAGGATAGGATAGGATAGAGGATAGGATTGGATAGAGGATAGGATAGGATAGAGGATAAGATTGGATAGAGGATAGTATAGGATAGAGGATAGGGTAGGATAGGATAGAGGATAGGATAGTTGATAGTTGATAGGATAGGATAGAGGATAGGATAGGATAGTTGATAGGATAGGATAGAGCATACGATAGAGGATAGGATAGGATAGAGAATAGGATCGTATAGAGGATAGGATTTAATAGAGGATAGGATAGGATAGAGGATAGGATAGGATAGTTGATAGGATAGGATAGAGCATACGATAGAGGATAGGATAGGATAGAGGATAGGATATAATAGAGGATAGGATAGGATAGGTGATAAGATAGGATAGAGGACAGGATAGGATAGTGGATAGGATTGGATAGAGGATAGGATAGGATAGAGGATAGGATAGGATAGAGGATAGGATAAGTAAGAGGATAGGATAGGATAGAGGATAGTATAGACGAAAGGATAGGATTAATGATGGGATAGGATAGAGGATAGGATAGGAAAGAGGATAGGATTGGATAGAGGATAGGATAGGATAGAGGATAGGATAGGATAGAGGATAGGATAAGTAAGAGGATAGGATAGGATAGAGGATAGGATAGGATAGAGGATAGGATAGGATAGAGGAAAGGATAGGATAGAGGATAGGATTGGATAGAGGATAAGATAGGATAGAGGATAGGATAAGATAGAGGACAGGATAGGATAGAGGATAGGATATATTAGAGGATAGGGTTAGTAAGGACATAGGATAGGATAGAGGATAGGATAGCATAGACGATAGTATAGGATAGAGGATAGGATAGGACAGAGGATAAGATTGGATAGAGGATAGGATAGGAAAGAGGATAGGATAGGATAAAGGATAGGATAGGATAGTGGATAGGATAAGTATGAGGATAGGATAGGATAGAGGATAGGATAGACGAAAGGATAGGATTGATGATGGGATAGGATAGAGGATAGGATAGGATAGAGGATAGGATAGGAAAGAGGATAGGAAACGATAGAGGATAGGATAGGATAGAGTATAGGATAGGATAGAGGATAGGATAGGATAGGATAGAGGATAGGATAGGATAGTTGGTTGTATAGGATAGAGGATAGGATAGGATAGTTGATAGGATAGGATAGAGCATACGATAGATAATAGGATAGGATAGAGAATAGGATCGGATAGAGGATAGGATTGGATAGAGGAAAGGATAGGATAGAGGATAGGATAGAGGAAAGGATAGGATAGAGGATAGGATACGATAGAACATACGATATTATAGAAAAAAGGATACGATAGAGGATAGGATATGCGATTGAATAGGATAGAGGATAGGATAGGATAGAGGATAGGATAAGGGATTGCCTAGGATAGAGGATAGGATAGGATAGAGGATAGGATACGATAGAGGATAGGATAGGATAGAGGATAGGATATATTAGAGGATAGGGTTAGTAAGAGCATAGGATAGGATAGAGGATAGGATAGCATAGACGATAGTATAGGATAGTGGATAGGATAGGACAGAGGATAAGATTGGATAGAGGATAGGATAGGAAAGAGGATAGGATAGGATAGAGGATAGGATAGGATAGGGGATCGGATAGGAGAGAGGATAGGATAGGATAGAGGATAGGATAGGATAGAGGATATGATAGGATAGAGGATAGGATAGGATAGAGGATAGGATAGGATAGAGGATAGGATAGGATAGAGGATAGGATAGGATAGATGTTAAGATAGAATAGAGGATAGAATTAGTAAGAGCATAGGATAGGATAGAGGATAGGATAGCATAGATGATAGGATAGGATAGAGGATAGGATAGGACAGAGAATAAGATTGGATAGAGGATAGGATAGGATAGAGGATAAGATAGGATAGAGGATAGGATAGGATAGAGGATAGGATAGGATAGAGGATAGGATAAGTAAGAGGATAGGATAGGATAGAGGATAGGATAGACGAAAGGATAGGATTGATGATGGGATAGGATAGAGGATAGGATAGGATAGAGGATAGGATTGGATAGAGGATAGGATAGGATAGAAGATAGGATAGGATAGAGGATAGGATATGTAAGAGGATAGCATAGGATAGAGGAAAGGATAGGATTGAGGATGGGAGAGGATAGAGGATAGGATATGATAGAGAATAGGATAGGATAGAGGATAGGATAGGATAGAGGATAGGATAAGTAAGAGGATAGGATAGGATAGAGGATAGGATAGACGAAAGGATAGGATTGATGATGGGATAGGATAGAGGATAGGATAGGATAGAGGATAGGATTGGATAGAGGATAGGATAGGATAGAGGATAAGATTGGATAGAGGATAGTATAGGATAGAGGATAGGGTAGGATAGGTTAGAGGATAGGATAGTTGATAGTTGATAGGATAGGATAGAGGATAGGATAGGATAGTTGATAGGATAGGATAGAGAATAGGATCGTATAGAGGATAGGATTTAATAGAGGATAGGATAGGATAGAGGATAGGATAGGATAGTTGATAGGATAGGATAGAGCATACGATAGAGGATAGGATAGGATAGAGGATAGGATATAATAGAGGATAGGATAGGATAGGTGATAAGATAGGATAGAGGACAGGATAGGATAGTGGATAGGATTGGATAGAGGATAGGATAGGATAGAGGATAGGATAGGATAGAGGATAGGATAAGTAAGAGGATAGGATAGGATAGAGGATAGTATAGACGAAAGGATAGGATTAATGATGGGATAGGATAGAGGATAGGATAGGAAAGAGGATAGGATTGGATAGAGGATAGGATAGGATAGAGGATAGGATAGGATAGAGGATAGGATAAGTAAGAGGATAGGATAGGATAGAGGATAGGATATGTAAGAGGATAGCATAGGATAGAGGAAAGGATAGGATTGAGGATGGGAGAGGATAGAGGATAGGATATGATAGAGAATAGGATAGGATAGAGGATAGGATAGGATAGAGGATAGGATAAGTAAGAGGATAGGATAGGATAGAGGATAGGATAGACGAAAGGATAGGATTGATGATGGGATAGGATAGAGGATAGGATAGGATAGAGGATAGGATTGGATAGAGGATAGGATAGGATAGAGGATAAGATTGGATAGAGGATAGTATAGGATAGAGGATAGGGTAGGATAGGATAGAGGATAGGATAGTTGATAGTTGATAGGATAGGATAGAGGATAGGATAGGATAGTTGATAGGATAGGATAGAGCATACGATAGAGGATAGGATAGGATAGAGAATAGGATCGTATAGAGGATAGGATTTAATAGAGGATAGGATAGGATAGAGGATAGGATAGGATAGTTGATAGGATAGGATAGAGCATACGATAGAGGATAGGATAGGATAGAGGATAGGATATAATAGAGGATAGGATAGGATAGGTGATAAGATAGGATAGAGGACAGGATAGGATAGTGGATAGGATTGGATAGAGGATAGGATAGGATAGAGGATAGGATAGGATAGAGGATAGGATAAGTAAGAGGATAGGATAGGATAGAGGATAGTATAGACGAAAGGATAGGATTAATGATGGGATAGGATAGAGGATAGGATAGGAAAGAGGATAGGATTGGATAGAGGATAGGATAGGATAGAGGATAGGATAGGATAGAGGATAGGATAAGTAAGAGGATAGGATAGGATAGAGGATAGGATAGGATAGAGGATAGGATAGGATAGAGGAAAGGATAGGATAGAGGATAGGATTGGATAGAGGATAAGATAGGATAGAGGATAGGATAAGATAGAGGACAGGATAGGATAGAGGATAGGATATATTAGAGGATAGGGTTAGTAAGGACATAGGATAGGATAGAGGATAGGATAGCATAGACGATAGTATAGGATAGAGGATAGGATAGGACAGAGGATAAGATTGGATAGAGGATAGGATAGGAAAGAGGATAGGATAGGATAAAGGATAGGATAGGATAGTGGATAGGATAAGTATGAGGATAGGATAGGATAGAGGATAGGATAGACGAAAGGATAGGATTGATGATGGGATAGGATAGAGGATAGGATAGGATAGAGGATAGGATAGGAAAGAGGATAGGAAACGATAGAGGATAGGATAGGATAGAGTATAGGATAGGATAGAGGATAGGATAGGATAGGATAGAGGATAGGATAGGATAGTTGGTTGTATAGGATAGAGGATAGGATAGGATAGTTGATAGGATAGGATAGAGCATACGATAGATAATAGGATAGGATAGAGAATAGGATCGGATAGAGGATAGGATTGGATAGAGGATAGGATAGGATAGAGGATAGGATAGGATGGTTGATAGGATAGGATAGAGCATACGATAGAGGATAGGTTATGATAGAGAATAGGTTAGGGTACATGGTATTATAGGGTAGAGGATAGAATAGGATAGAGGATAGGATAGGGGATTGGATAGGATAGAGGATAGGATAAGTAAGAGGATAGGATAGGATAGAGGATAGGATAAGTAAGAGGATAAGATTGGATAGAGGATAGTATAGGATAGAGGATAGGGTAGGATAGGATAGAGGATAGGATAGGATAGTTGATAGGATAGGATAGAGGATAGGATAGGATAGTTGATAGGATAGGATAGAGCATACGATAGAGGATAGGATAGGATAGAGAATAGGATAAGATAGAGGATAGGATTGGATAGAGGATAGGATAGGATAGAGGATAGGATAAGTAAGAGGATAGGATAGCATAGAGGATAGGATAGAGGAAAGGATAGGATAGAGGATAGGATACGATAGAACATACGATATTATAGAAAAAAGGATACGATAGAGGATAGGATAGGATAGAGGATAGGATAAGGGATTGCTAGGATAGAGGATAGGATAGGATAGAGGATCGGATAGGATAGAGGATAGGATAGGATAGTGGATAGGATAAGTAAGAGGATAGGATAGGATAGAGGATAGGATAGACGAAAGGATAGGATTGATGATGGGATAGGATAGAGGATAGGATAGGATAGAGGATAGGATAGGAAAGAGGATAGGAAACGATAGAGGATAGGATAGGATAGAGTATAGGATAGGATAGAGCATACGATAGAGGATAGGATAGGATAGAGAATAGGATCGGATAGAGGATAGGATTGGATAGAGGATAGGATAGGATAGAGGATAGGATAGGATAGTTGATAGGATAGGATAGAGCATACGATAGAGGATAGGTTAGGATAGAGAATAGGTTAGGATACATGGTATTATAGTGTAGAGGATAGATTAGGTTAGAGGATAGGATAGGGGATTGGATAGGATAGAGGATAGGATAGGATAGTTGATAGGATAGGATAGAGCATACGATAGAGGATAGGATAGTATAGAGAATAGGATAGGATAGAGGATAGGATATAATAGAGGATAGGATAGGATAGATAATAGGATAGGATAGAGAATAGGATCGGATAGAGGATAGGATTGGATAGAGGATAGGATAGGATAGAGGATAGGATAGGATGGTTGATAGGATAGTATAGAGCATACGATAGAGGATAGGTTAGGATAGAGAATAGGTTAGGGTACATGGTATTATAGGGTAGAGGATAGAATAGGTTAGAGGATAGGATAGGGGATTGGATAGGATAGAGGATAGGATAGGATAGTTGATAGGATAGGATAGAGCATACGATAGAGGATAGGATAGTATAGAGAATAGGATAGGATAGAGGATAGGATATAATAGAGGATAGGATAGGATAGATAATAGGATAGGATAGAGAATAGGATCGGATAGAGGATAGGATTGGATAGAGGATAGGATAGGATAGAGGATAGGATAGGATGGTTGATAGGATAGGATAGAGCATACGATAGAGGATAGGATAGGATAGAGAATAGGATCGGATAGAGGATAGGATTGGATAGAGGATAGGATAGGATAGAGGATAGGATAGGATAGTTGATAGGATAGGATAGAGCATACGATAGAGGATAGGTTAGGATAGAGAATAGGTTAGGATACATGGTATTATAGTGTAGAGGATAGAATAGGTTAGAGGATAGGATAGGGGATTGGATAGGATAGAGGATAGGATAGGATAGTTGATAGGATAGGATAGAGCATACGATAGAGGATAGGATAGTATAGAGAATAGGATAGGATAGAGGATAGGATATAATAGAGGATAGGATAGGATAGATAATAGGATAGGATAGAGAATAGGATCGGATAGAGGATAGGATTGGATAGAGGATAGGATAGGATAGAGGATAGGATAGGATGGTTGATAGGATAGGATAGAGCATACGATAGAGGATAGGTTAGGATAGAGAATAGGTTAGGGTACATGGTATTATAGGGTAGAGGATAGAATAGGTTAGAGGATAGGATAGGGGATTGGATAGGATAGAGGATAGGATAGGATAGTTGATAGGATAGGATAGAGCATACGATAGAGGATAGGATAGTATAGAGAATAGGATAGGATAGAGGATAGGATATAATAGAGGATAGGATAGGATAGATAATAGGATAGGATAGAGAATAGGATCGGATAGAGGATAGGATTGGATAGAGGATAGGATAGGATAGAGGATAGGATAGGATGGTTGATAGGATAGGATAGAGCATACGATAGAGGATAGGATAGGATAGAGAATAGGATCGGATAGAGGATAGGATTGGATAGAGGATAGGATAGGATAGAGGATAGGATAGGATAGTTGATAGGATAGGATAGAGCATACGATAGAGGATAGGTTAGGATAGAGAATAGGTTAGGATACATGGTATTATAGGGTAGAGGATAGAATAGGTTAGAGGATAGGATAGGGGATTGGATAGGATAGAGGATAGGATAGGATAGTTGATAGGATAGGATAGAGCATACGATAGAGGATAGGATAGGATAGAGAATAGGATAGGATAGAGGATAGGATATAATAGAGGATAGGATAGGATAGGTGATAAGATAGGATAGAGGACAGGATAGGATAGTGGATAGGATTGGATAGAGGATAGGATAGAGGAAAGGATAGGATAGAGGATAGGATATAATAGAGGATAGGATAGGATAGGTGATAAGATAGGATAGAGGACAGGATAGGATAGTGGATAGGATTGGATAGAGCATAGGATAGAGGAAAGGATAGGATAGAGGATAGGATAGAGGAAAGGATAGGATAGAGGAAAGGATAGGATAGAGGATAGGATACGATAGAACATACGATATTATAGAAAAAATTATACGATAGAGGATAGGATATGGGATTGCCTAGGATAGAGGATAGGATAGGATAGTTGATAGGATAGGATAGAGCATACGATAGAGGATAGGATAGGATAGAGAATAGGATAGGATAGAGGATAGGATATAATAGAGGATATGATAGGATAGGTGATGAGATAGGATAGAGGACAGGATAGGATAGTGGATAGTATTGGATAGAGGATAGGATAGAGGAAAGGATAGGATAGAGGATAGGATAGAGGAAAGGATAGGATAGAGGATAGGATACGATAGAACATACGATATTATAGAAAAAAGGATACGATAGAGGATAGGATAGGATAGAGGATAGGATATGGGATTGCCCAGGATAGAGGATAGGATAGGATAGAGGATCGAATAGGATAGAGGATAGGATAGGATAGAGGATAGGATAAGTAAGAGGATAGGATAGAATAGAGGATAGGATTGGATAGAGGATAGGATAGGATAGAGGATAGGATAGGATAGAGGATAGGATAGGATAGGATAGGATAGGATAGAGGATAGGATAGGATAGGATAGGATAGGATAGGATAGTTGATAGGATAGAGAATAGGATAGGATACATGGTATTATAGGGTAGAGGATAGAATAGGATAGAGGATAGGATAGGGGATTGGATAGGATTGAGGATAGGATAAGTAAGAGGATAGGATAGGATAGAGGATAGGATAGAGGAAAGGATAGGATTGAGGATCGGATAGGATAGAAGATAGGATAGGATAGGTGATAAGATAGGATAGAGGACGGGATAGGATAGAGGATAGGATTGGATAGAGGATCGGATAGGATAGAGGATAGGATAAGTAATAGGATAGGATAGCATAGAGGATAGGATAGAGGACGGGATAGGATAGAGGATAGGATTGGATAGAGGATCGGATAGGATAGAGGATAGGATAAGTAAGAGGATAGGATAGCATAGAGGATAGGATAGAGGACGGGATAGGATAGAGGATAGGATTGGATAGAGGATCGGATAGGATAGAGGATAGGATAAGTAAGAGGATAGGATAGCATAGAGGATAGGATAGAGGAAAGGATACGGTAGAGGATAGGATACGATAGAGGATAGGATAGGATAGAGGATAGGATAAGGGATTGCCTAGGATAGAGGATAGGATAGGATAGAGGATAGGATACGATAGAGGATAGGATAGGATAGAGGATAGGATATATTAGAGGATAGGATAGGATAGAGGATAGGATAGGATAGAGGATCGGATAGGATAGAAGATAGGATAGGATAGGTGATAAGATAGGATAGAGGACGGGATAGGATAGAGGATAGGATTGGATAGAGGATCGGATAGGATAGAGGATAGGATAAGTAAGAGGATAGGATAGCATAGAGGATAGGATAGAGGACGGGATAGGATAGAGGATAGGATCGGATAGAGGATCGGATAGCATAGAGGATAGGATAAGTAAGAGGATAGGATAGCATAGAGGATAGGATAGAGGAAAGGATACGGTAGAGGATAGGATACGATAGAGGATAGGATAGGATAGAGGATAGGATAAGGGATTGCCTAGGATAGAGGATAGGATAGGATAGAGGATAGGATACGATAGAGGATAGGATAGGATAGAGGATAGGATATATTAGAGGATAGGATTAGTAAGAGCATAGGATAGGATAGAGGATAGGATAGCATAGACGATAGTATAGGATAGAGGATAGGATAGGACAGAGGATAAGATTGGATAGAGGATAGGATAGGAAAGAGGATAGGATAGGATAGAGGATAGGATAGGATAGGGGATCGGATAGGAGAGAGGATAGGATAGGATAGAGGATAGGATAGGATAGAGGATATGATAGGATAGAGGATAGGATAGGATAGAGGATAGGATAGGATAGATGTTAAGATAGAATAGAGGATAGAATTAGTAAGAGCATAGGATAGGATAGAGGATAGGATAGCATAGATGATAGGATTGGATAGAGGATAGGATAGGATAGAGGATAGGATAGGATAGTTGATAGGATAGGATAGAGCATACGATAGAGGATAGGTTAGGATAGAGAATAGGTTAGGATACATGGTATTATAGGGTAGAGGATAGAATAGGATAGAGGATAGGATAGGGGATTGGATAGGATAGAGGATAGGATAGGATAGTTGATAGGATAGGATAGAGCATACGATAGAGGATAGGATAGGATAGAGAATAGGATAGGATAGAGGATAGGATAGGATAGAGGTTAAGATAGAATAGAGGATAGAATTAGTAAGAGCATAGGATAGGATAGAGGATAGGATAGCAAAGATGATAGGATAGGATAGAGGATAGGATAGGACAGAGAATAAGATTGGATAGAGGATAGGATAGGATAGAGGATAAGATAGGATAGAGGATAGGATAGGATAGAGGATAGGATAGTATAGAGGATAGGATAAGTAAGAGGATAGGATAGGATAGAGGATAGGATAGACGAAAGGATAGGATTGATGATGGGATAGGATAGAGGATAGGATTGGATAGAGGATAGGATAGGATAGAAGATAGGATAGGATAGAGGATAGGATATGTAAGAGGATAGGATAGGATAGAGGAAAGGATAGGATTGAGGATGGGAGAGGATAGAGGATAGGATATGATAGAGAATAGGATAGGATAGAGGATAGGATACGATAGAGGATAGGATAGGATAGAGGATAAGATTGGATAGAGGATAGTAGAGGATAGAGGATAGGGTAGGATAGGATAGAGGATAGGATAGGATAGTTGATAGGATAGGATAGAGGATAGGATAGGATAGTTGATAGGATAGGATAGAGCATACGATAGAGGATAGGATAGGATAGAGAATAGGATAGGATAGAGGATAGGATTGGATAGGGGATTGGATAGGATAGAGGATAGGATAAGTAAGAGGATAGGATAGGATAGAGGATAGGATAGAGGAAAGGATAGGATTGAGGATGGGATAGGATAGAGGATAGGATATGATAGAGAATAGGATATAATAGAGGATAGGATAGAGGATATTATAGGATAGAGGATATGATAGGATAGAGGATAGGGTAAAGGATAGGATAAGATAGAGGATAGGATGGGATAGAGAATAGGATAGGATAGATGATAGGATTGGATAGAGGATAGGATAGGATAGAGGATAGGATAGGATAGAGGATAGGATAGGATAGAAGATAGGATAGGATAGGTGATAAGATAGGATAGAGGACGGGATAGGATAGAGGATAGGATTGGATAGAGGATCGGATAGGATAGAGGATAGGATAAGTAAGAGGGTAGGATAGCATAGAGGATAGGATAGAGGACGGGATAGGATAGAGGATAGGATTGGATAGAGGATCGGATAGGATAGAGGATAGGATAGGTAAGAGGATAGGATAGCATAGAGGATAGGATAGAGGAAAGGATAGGATAGAGGATAGGATACGATAGAGGATAGGATAGGATAGAGGATAGGATAGGACAGAGGATAGGATACGATAGAGGATAGGATATATTAGAGGATAGGGTTAGTAAGAGCATAGGATAGGATAGAGGATAGGATAGCATAGACGATAGTATAGGATAGAGGATAGGATAGGACAGAGGATAAGATTGGATAGAGGATAGGATAGGAAAGAGGATAGGATAGGATAGAGGATAGGATAGGATAGGGGATCGGATAGGAGAGAGGATAGGATAGGATAGAGGATAGGATAGAGGAGATGATAGGATAGAGGATAGGATAGGATAGAGGATAGGATAGGATAGATGTTAAGATAGAATAGAGGATAGAATTAGTAAGAGCATAGGATAGGATAGAGGATAGGATAGCATAGATGATAGGATTGGATAGAGGATAGGATAGGATAGAAGATAGGATAGGATAGAAGATAGGATAGGATAGAGGATAGGATATGTAAGAGGATAGGATAGGATAGAGGAAAGGATAGGATTGAGGATGGGAGAGGATAGAGGATAGGATAGGATAGAGGATAGGATACGATAGAGGATAGGATAGGATAGAGGATAAGATTGGATAGAGGATAGTATAGGATAGAGGATAGGATAAGTAAGAGGATAGGATAGCATAGAGGATAGGATAGAGGAAAGGATAGGATAGAGGATAGGATACGATAGAACATTCGATATTATAGAAAAAAGGATACGATAGAGGATAGGATATGATAGAGGATAGGATAAGGGATTGCCTAGGATAGAGGATAGGATAGGATAGAGGATCGGATAGGATAGAGGATAGGATAGGATAGTGGATAGGATAAGTAAGAGGATAGGATAGGATAGAGGATAGGATAGACGAAAGGATAGGATTGATGATGGGATAGGATAGAGGATAGGATAGGATAGAGGATAGGACAGGAAAGAGGATAGGAAACGATAGAGGATAGAATAGGATAGAGTATAGGATAGGATAGAGGATAGTATAGGATAGGATAGAGGATAGGATAGGATAGTTGGTAGTATAGGATAGAGGATAGGATAGGATAGTTGATAGGATAGGATAGAGCATACGATAGAGGATAGGATAGGATAGAGAATAGGATCGGATAGAGGATAGGATTGGATAGAGGATAGGATAGGATAGAGGATACGATAGGATAGTTGATAGGATAGGATAGAGCATACGATAGAGGATAGGTTAGGATAGAGAATAGGTTAGGATACATGGTATTATAGGGTAGAGGATAGAATAGGTTAGAGGATAGGATAGGGGATTGGATAGGATAGAGGATAGGATAGGATAGTTGATAGGATAGGATAGAGCATACGATAGAGGATAGGATAGGATAGAGAATAGGATAGGATAGAGGATAGGATATGGGATTGCCCAGGATAGAGGATAGGATAGGATAGAGGATAGGATAAGTAAGAGGATAGGATAGGATAGAGGATAGTATAGACGAAAGGATAGGATTGATGATGGGATAGGATAGAGGATAGGATAATATAGAGGATAGGATTGGATAGAGGATAGGATAGGAAAGAGGATAGGATAGGATAGAGGATAGGATAGGATAGGGGATCGGATAGGAGAGAGGATAGGATAGGATAGAGGATAGGATAGGATAGAGGATATGATAGGATAGAGGATAGGATAGGATAGAGGATAGGATAGGATAGAGGATAGGATAAGATAGAGGATAGGATAGGATAGATGTTAAGATAGAATAGAGGATAGAATTAGTAAGAGCATAGGATAGGATAGAGGATAGGATAGCATAGATGATAGGATAGGATAGAGGATAGGATAGGACAGAGAATAAGATTGGATAGAGGATAGGATAGGATAGAGGATAAGATAGGATAGAGGATAGGATAGGATAGAGGATAGGATAGGATAGAGGATAGGATAAGTAAGAGGATAGGATAGGATAGAGGATAGGATAGACGAAAGGATAGGATTGATGATGGGATAGGATAGAGGATAGGATAGGATAGAGGATAGGATTGGATAGAGGATAGGATAGGATAGAGGAGATGATAGGATAGAGGATAGGATAGGATAGAGGATAGGATAGGATAGATGTTAAGATAGAATAGAGGATAGAATTAGTAAGAGCATAGGATAGGATAGAGGATAGGATAGCATAGATGATAGGATTGGATAGAGGATAGGATAGGATAGAAGATAGGATAGGATAGAAGATAGGATAGGATAGAGGATAGGATATGTAAGAGGATAGGATAGGATAGAGGAAAGGATAGGATTGAGGATGGGAGAGGATAGAGGATAGGATAGGATAGAGGATAGGATACGATAGAGGATAGGATAGGATAGAGGATAAGATTGGATAGAGGATAGTATAGGATAGAGGATAGGATAAGTAAGAGGATAGGATAGCATAGAGGATAGGATAGAGGAAAGGATAGGATAGAGGATAGGATACGATAGAACATACGATATTATAGAAAAAAGGATACGATAGAGGATAGGATATGATAAAGGATAGGATAAGGGATTGCCTAGGATAGAGGATAGGATAGGATAGAGGATCGGATAGGATAGAGGATAGGATAGGATAGTGGATAGGATAAGTAAGAGGATAGGATAGGATAGAGGATAGGATAGACGAAAGGATAGGATTGATGATGGGATAGGATAGAGGATAGGATAGGATAGAGGATAGGACAGGAAAGAGGATAGGAAACGATAGAGGATAGAATAGGATAGAGTATAGGATAGGATAGAGGATAGTATAGGATAGGATAGAGGATAGGATAGGATAGTTGGTAGTATAGGATAGAGGATAGGATAGGATAGTTGATAGGATAGGATAGAGCATACGATAGAGGATAGGATAGGATAGAGAATAGGATCGGATAGAGGATAGGATTGGATAGAGGATAGGATAGGATAGAGGATACGATAGGATAGTTGATAGGATAGGATAGAGCATACGATAGAGGGTAGGTTAGGATAGAGAATAGGTTAGGATACATGGTATTATAGGGTAGAGGATAGAATAGGTTAGAGGATAGGATAGGGGATTGGATAGGATAGAGGATAGGATAGGATAGTTGATAGGATAGGATAGAGCATACGATAGAGGATAGGATAGGATAGAGAATAGGATAGGATAGAGGATAGGATATGGGATTGCCCAGGATAGAGGATAGGATAGGATAGAGGATAGGATAAGTAAGAGGATAGGATAGGATAGAGGATAGTATAGACGAAAGGATAGGATTGATGATGGGATAGGATAGAGGATAGGATAATATAGAGGATAGGATTGGATAGAGGATAGGATAGGAAAGAGGATAGGATAGGATAGAGGATAGGATAGGATAGGGGATCGGATAGGAGAGAGGATAGGATAGGATAGAGGATAGGATAGGATAGAGGATATGATAGGATAGAGGATAGGATAGGATAGAGGATAGGATAGGATAGAGGATAGGATAAGATAGAGGATAGGATAGGATAGATGTTAAGATAGAATAGAGGATAGAATTAGTAAGAGCATAGGATAGGATAGAGGATAGGATAGCATAGATGATAGGATAGGATAGAGGATAGGATAGGACAGAGAATAAGATTGGATAGAGGATAGGATAGGATAGAGGATAAGATAGGATAGAGGATAGGATAGGATAGAGGATAGGATAGGATAGAGGATAGGATAAGTAAGAGGATAGGATAGGATAGAGGATAGGATAGACGAAAGGATAGGATTGATGATGGGATAGGATAGAGGATAGGATAGGATAGAGGATAGGATTGGATAGAGGATAGGATAGGATAGAAGATAGGATAGGATAGAGGATAGGATATGTAAGAGGATAGCATAGGATAGAGGAAAGGATAGGATTGAGGATGGGAGAGGATAGAGGATAGGATATGATAGAGAATAGGATAGGATAGAGGATAGGATAGGATAGAGGATAGGATAAGTAAGAGGATAGGATAGGATAGAGGATAGGATAGACGAAAGGATAGGATTGATGATGGGATAGGATAGAGGATAGGATAGGATAGAGGATAGGATTGGATAGAGGATAGGATAGGATAGAGGATAAGATTGGATAGAGGATAGTATAGGATAGAGGATAGGGTAGGATAGGATAGAGGATAGGATAGTTGATAGTTGATATTATAGGATAGAGGATAGGATAGGATAGTTGATAGGATAGGATAGAGCATACGATAGAGGATAGGATAGGAAAGAGAATAGGATCGTATAGAGGATAGGATTTAATAGAGGATAGGATAGGATAGAGGATAGGATAGGATAGTTGATAGGATAGGATAGAGCATACGATAGAGGATAGGATAGGATAGAGGATAGGATATAATAGAGGATAGGATAGGATAGGTGATAAGATAGGATAGAGGACAGGATAGGATAGTGGATAGGATTGGATAGAGGATAGGATAGGATAGAGGATAGGATAGGATAGAGGATAGGATAAGTAAGAGGATAGGATAGGATAGAGGATAGTATAGACGAAAGGATAGGATTAATGATGGGATAGGATAGTATAGACGAAAGGATAGGATTAATGATGGGATAGGATAGAGGATAGGATAGAGGAAAGGATAGGATAGAGGATAGGATATAATAGAGGATAGGATAGGATAGGTGATAAGATAGGATAGAGGACAGGATAGGATAGTGGATAGGATTGGATAGAGCATAGGATAGAGGAAAGGATAGGATAGAGGATAGGATAGAGGAAAGGATAGGATAGAGGATAGGATACGATAGAACATACGATATTATAGAAAAAAGGATACGATAGAGGATAGGATATGGGATTGCCTAGGATAGAGGATAGGATAGGATAGTTGATAGGATAGGATAGAGCATACGATAGAGGATAGTGTTGAGGCGTGACCCTCAACGGTAATCCCTCGCAGGCCTACGGCAACCGTGCGAACAAAGACGGACCCTTGCCATAACTCGGCGGCATCTGGGGCCCACGCGAGCCGACCCGCGTACCCTTCGAAAATTGTCGCATCCTCGGATGTTTTAGAGGAATATGGCCTTTTACAGCTTGGGGCCCTCTAATAACGTTTACGACGTGTCCGAGGCCCCAGTCCCGCGTTCGAACGACGGTATGGTCAGCAAGGCCAACGCGACAATACATGCAAGCCGAAACAGATGCGGGCCAATTGGGCCTGCTCTCGCGTAGTCTCGAAGTCCCGTTAACTACTAATTCGAATTTCCCACCGGGGCTTGGAGAGGGGGGTCTCACCTCCACGACAAGAGGCGGTCCCAAAAAATATCTCTCCAAGTCCCATCAGCCAATGGCACTAGACTTTTGCATCCCCCGCAAGTTTTCCCCGTCAACGGGGGTGGAATGAGTGGACTTCGAGGCAGCGCACAAACTGACCAGGCAGAACCATCTCAACCGTGAAAACGCGAACAACCATATTTCGACCACGATATTCTCAAGAGCTTTTTTAATCACTGTCTAGTTAATTGTTAATTTCTGTGTTGCTCTCTATTAATAAATTACATTTTACCGAACAACGGCATCTAATTATTTCGACGAGGTCAACTTTCGTTTAAATTCGAAATTGACCAGTTGAGCATCGACCAACCCGTGACGATCTCAACATAAAAAATTGGTCCTTCGAGCCGGATACCAGTGACATTGGGACAAGCATCATCCTCTGATTCACTGTGCCAATCATCGGAGAGCAACAACAATCAACTATAGTGACAATCTACCGTCGGATCGAAGCGGCAAGGCCTATCTAAGGATCATCGACTCGGGAAATCTACGATCTGCCTGGAACCAATCCATCGCAGAGATTTCCACATCGCAGCCAACAACGTGGAGAATCATCGAGGGCGTCCACGGATTGCAACCGTAAGGACGTCAAGCGTCGAAGCGTCGTCATCAAGGAGTCTACCGCTGTACGGAACAAGTCCACCGCAGGGAACTCCAACATCGAGACGACGTCATCATCGTAATTGTGAGTCAAAGCATAAATCATACTCGCCAATTTCGTAATTTCGTCGTAGTTCACGTAGTCGTACAATAAAGTCTGTTACGATGGCTTCTCAAGACAAGGCGCAACCCAGCGAACGCGATCTGATTCGAAAACGCGCTACTATAAAAACCAAATTAACATTGTTCAAAGGTTTTATTTCGCCGCTTACATCTTCGGAACAAATCCCTATCGCGAATATAAAAATACGCATAGCGCAAATCGAACGCGAATTTCAAAATTTTCAATTAATCCAAGAAGCGTTAGAATTAAGTGCGGAGGATAATCAGTTTGAATCACGGCTCAACGAAAGAGCCGAATTCGAAGCGCAATATTTCGAAACATTAGCTATGGCAAGGCAACTCGAGGGCGAACATGATAGGGCACAAGCTCAGGCAGACCGTCTTGCGATAAATGCACAATTGTCTCATTCTCAACAATTCTCGGGTTTGGGCGCCGGAAATTCGAACGCAGACTCTCCGTTAACGGTTCATTCGGAAACTCACACGCAGGTTAAATTACCGACCATGCAATTGCCGGAATTTAGTGGTTCTTGTGACGGATGGCCAAGTTTTTCGGACGCATTCAGGGCAGCAGTTCACGACGATGTCAAGTTGCGCGGCGTGCAGAAATTAGTTTATCTAAAATCATGCGTAAAGGGGCAAGCCGCCGGACTCATCGAATCATTAGAAACTACCGAGGCGAATTACTCGGTAGCTTGGGATATTCTCGAAAAAACGTATAACGATCCAAGGATTATTATTAACAATAGGATTCAGGCATTTTTCGAACTACAAGCATGTACGCGAAACGTGAATAAGTCGTTGACGGACTTAACGCATTTAGTAACCAAGCATTACAACGCATTGAAGGCTCTCAAAAAACCGTTTCTTGAATCGTTCCCGATTTACGCAATCACAAGCAAACTAGACGATCAAACGCGATTAAAATGGAGAGAACATACTCAGGATACCGAAATCCCGAGCATGGACGATCTTTTGCAATTTTTACATAGTCGTTGCAAAATATTAGAACCGGCAAGGAACGAGCCAATTAAGGCAACCAGTCAATCTTTTACGAACCCGAACATTCGAATCCGGAAACTATCTAATTCGAACGTGCACGCCTTAACACTTTCCGTGCAAAAGGGGCGCTGCGCATTGTGCAAGGGCAATCACTACATCCAATATTGCCAGAAATTCCTAAGCACAACCGTCGAAAGACGCATCGAAATCGTGCAGAAGGCAGGCTTGTGCATAAACTGTCTCCGACCGAATCACGATGTTACAAAGTGCACCTTTGGCACATGTAAACAATGCAACGAAAAACATAATACATTGCTGCACAAGGAGCCATCGGCTAGACTTGCAACGGTCGTATCATTAAAATCGATCTTAGGCATCGAAACGTTTATTTCCACCGCGGTTGTGTATATTCCGGACAAGGCAGGTCGTCTTATTTCATGTAGAGTCATCCTAGATTCAGCATCGCAGTCAAATCTCATGACTGAACGCTTCGCAAAAAGGTTAGGCCTTTCGTTAAAGGGAACTAACATTCCAATTATAGGGGTCAACAAGGGTGTATCCAACACCATGCACTATTCGCGTGCCACTATTCAATCGCGAATTAACAAATTCACCGCAGACGCCACATTTTTCATTCTCCCCAGCATCACCGCTACGTTACCATCTAAACAAATTTCAAAGACGCAACTTCAGATTCCGTCTAACTTGCCACTGGCAGATCCTAATTTCAACGTTCCCTCCGAGATAGATGCTTTGCTCGGCGTAGATTTGTTCTACGAAGTTCAGTGCGTTGGGAAAATAAATCTTGCGAATAGTTCGCTAATCCTAAGCAAAACTAAATTTGGTTGGGTTTTAGCAGGGACGGTACCGGGCGAAAATTCTAATCAGGCAACTCATTGCCATGTAACCCGTATTTCTTTGAATGATAACATATCAAGGTTTTGGGAATTGGAAGAAATACCGCAAAGGCCTGTTCTATCAATTGACGAGAGCACATGTGAGAAACATTACGTGGAACATATCACGCGCGACTCCGTGACCGGGAAATACACTGTAAAACTCCCATTCAAATCTTTCCCACCGAATTTAGGAGATTCATATAAGGCCGCGCTTCGCAGATTTCACGCGCTAGAAACAAAACTCGCAAGGGAACCCGCACTAAGGGAAGAATATGTCAATTTTTTAAGGGAATATCAAAAATTAGGTCATATGACGAAACTCGAATCCGCTAATACGACTGAAGGGTACTATCTACCGCACCACGCAATAGTCAAGACAGACAGTCTGACTACTAAGGTACGCGTAGTATTTGATGCCTCAGCGAAAACCACATCAGGTCAATCACTAAACGACAATATTTTGACAGGCCCTACCATTCAAGAAGAGCTTTACGCACTCTTAATTAAATTTCGAACCTACACATACGTTATAACGGCTGACATAGAAAAGATGTATCGGCAGATCGAAGTCAGTTCCGATCACCGGATATACCAAAAGATTTTATGGCGCGAAACTCCAGACAATCCCATAGAGACGTACGCGCTAAATACCGTGACGTACGGTACATCTGCAGCCCCCTTTTTGGCAATTCGCACGTTATTCCAACTAGCCGCCGACGAAGGCGAAAATTTTCCACGAGCCGCACGAGTATTACGCGAGGACTTTTATGTCGACGACATGCTAACCGGCGCGGATACTTTCGAAGAGGCGGTCGCCACTATAAACGAAATTCAATTGCTCTGCGCAAAGGGGGGGTTTAAACTTCGTAAGTGGGCGACAAATAAAGAAGGATTAATTCACGCGTTAACCGACAAGGCAGAATCTGTACATCTTAAATTAGATTTAGACACAACCATTGTTCCGTCGTAAAAACCCTCTGCAAAGGGACATCTGCACGACCGTGAAGGTCAACTAGACCAACCACCCGCGGCATAATGACCATGACCGCCATAAAAAACCTACCGTAGTTTGGCGTAGTCAAAAATCCGAACAACCTCAGCTGACGAGCACATGTTGGCCTGCGAACCGTTAGCGTACCGAAATTTATAGTTTTATAGCCGTAGCCGCCTGTAACCAAATGTATCTTCCACTCCCACTCTTCCTAATTTTCCACCACTTCCAAACACATCCTTCAACCAATCATAGACAACTTCCTAAGACCACACCCACATCCGAGCCTACCTTATTCCAAAATATTGTAACAACAACAGAACTGTCTGATACACCAACCCGACTAGTACACCGAGCTGTCTAGAAATATCGAGAACCGAATTACTTCAAGCACCGAGCTGCTTAGAAGTTACCGAAGGCAAGCCGAGTCTTGCAGTTTAGAAATAAAGACTAGTTCTCCGGAGTTTGAATTTACAATCATTCGCCGTTAAACCACTACCCAGTCGCGAGCCGATTCTCCCCAATTCCGGGATCGACGCGACACCACAACCATCAAGACACTCGGAGTTTATTGGAATGCGCGTACAGATGCAATTTCATATATGGTCAAGGAGTCCGCATTAACAAATAAGGTCACTAAGCGTACTATCCTTTCTAAAATCGCGACATTATTCGATCCTCTCGGACTCTTGGGACCGGTTATTGTGCGCGCAAAATTAATCATGCAAACCTTGTGGAAACTACAACTTGATTGGGATGAATCTTTACCAACGGATCTTCATACCGAGTGGGTTACCTTTTGGGAAGAATTACATGAACTCCAAAATCTTCAAATACGTAGGCATGTTATGCAAGCGGATTGCACCGAGATTCAACTCCACGGGTTTTGCGACGCGAGTGAGCGCGCCTACGGCGCTTGTCTGTACCTGCGGTCCAGCAATAAACATGGGTTAATAATTACGCAATTAATAGCTTCCAAATCAAGAGTAGCTCCATTAAAAACCGTAACCCTTCCGAGATTAGAATTATGTGCCGCGCAACTCCTCGCACATTTATTCGCCTCCACGAAACAAGCGTTACGACATGTCAATATTAACAAAGTGTTCTTCTGGTCAGATTCCACCGTAGCTTTGCACTGGATCAAATCAGCCCCTCACACATTAAAAACCTTCATATCTCATCGCGTAACGGAGATTCAGGAAATAACGGATATTAGTGACTGGCGTCACATTGCTTCCGCCGAAAATCCGGCAGATTTCATATCTCGCGGCATGCGCTCAGTCGATTTCATTCATTGCGATCTCTGGCATCGCGGGCCATCCTGGTTAGCTCTTGAAGTAGAGCAATGGCCTATTTCTCCGCTTCAACCAATCGACGTACCAGAGTTGCGTCCAATCACAACACTAACAACTCAAATACCTGAACCCGATTTTTTAATCAGGTTCTCTTCGTTTCAGCGGCTTAAACGCGTGGTCGCGTACATGCTTCGATTCGTCCAAAACAGTTTGAAAAAGAGTCCATCATCTGGACCTTTGTCAACACGGGAATTAAATAATGCAGAACTGCGAATCGTGACACTTGTTCAACAACAAGCATACAAATCCGAACTTCGCGAAATTAAGGCATCAAGTCGAATTTCTAATTTGTCATCGTTAACTCCGATTCTAGACGACGATGGCATCTTGCGAGTGGGCGGTCGTTTGAAAAACGCGGCTCTGCCCTTCCGAGAAAAACATCCAATACTATTACCTAAATCTCATTTAGTAACTAGGTTAATTATTCACGAAGCACATCTGAAAAATCTGCACGCCGGTGTACAAGCCACATTAAATGCAATCCGCCAATACTATTGGATTCCACAAGTAAAGGGAGTAATACGAAAAATAATACATAACTGTATTATTTGTCGTCGGGCTAAGCCGGTGTCAATAAATTATCCGATGGGAAATTTACCGGCAAGTAGAGTCACATATTCACGACCGTTTTTACGATGCGGAATTGATTTTTGCGGACCATTCCTTATTAAGGAGAAAATTCATCGAAACCGCGGAAAAATCAAGGTCTACCTAGCCGTCTTTACATGCTTCGTCACTCGAGCCGTACACTTAGAAATTGTATCGGATTTAACGACAGAAGCGTTTTTAGCGGCATTGCGTCGATTCTTTTCGAGACGAGGAAGGGCTAGCGACATTTATTCCGACAATGCGACTAATTTCGTCGGCGCTAATAAGGAAATACGAGAACTGTACAGCTTCTTGAGCGACAAAACAAATAATCAGGCAATCGTTGAATCGCTCGCGAATCAGTCAATAACGTGGCATTTCATACCACCGAGGTCGCCACATTTTGGTGGCATCTGGGAAGCTGCGGTAAAATCCCTAAAGCATCACCTCGGGCGCGTAATGGGGGAGGCACTATTGTCATTCGAAGGCCTCCTGACCTTAACAGCGCAGATTGAAGCGGTCTTAAATTCGCGTCCGCTAACACCTATCTCGAGCGATCCGAACGACCTGACGGCGATAACGCCAGGTCATTTTTTAATTGGCGAGTCCCTGATAAATATGCCTGACCATGATTACGCGCAGGTGCCCGACGGACGACTCTCGTCGTGGCAATATATCCAAAAGATTAAAGCACACTTCTGGAAGCGTTGGAAGACTGAATATTTACAGGAGCTGACCGTTCGTAGGAAATGGCATTCTGGCGGGACATTCCATCTGCCGATCGGATCCATGGTCATACTGCAGGAGGACAACACCCCACCGATGAAATGGCCATTGGGTCGAGTTACCGCAATTCATCCTGGCGAAGACGGTATCATTCGCGTGGTCACTGTAAAAACCTCTCGCGGCGAATACAAGCGATCAGTAAAGCGTCTTTCTCCGTTACCAGTCGACATGTAATTATACAAGCACCCCTATATCCTAGCATAGTTTAAACTTAGTACCTCATATTATATTCATCGTATTAGCTTAGCGGTTCTTTTACTTTATCGATAAGTGCATCCAGCCGATGCTTACTTTAGTTACAAATAAGTAAGTCCGAGTTCTAATCAAAATTGAACAGTCCGTTCAAGGGGGGCGATATGTTGAGGCGTGACCCTCAACGGTAATCCCTCGCAGGCCTACGGCAACCGTGCGAACAAAGACGGACCCTTGCCATAACTCGGCGGCATCTGGGGCCCACGCGAGCCGACCCGCGTACCCTTCGAAAATTGTCGCATCCTCGGATGTTTTAGAGGAATATGGCCTTTTACAGCTTGGGGCCCTCTAATAACGTTTACGACGTGTCCGAGGCCCCAGTCCCGCGTTCGAACGACGGTATAGTCAGCAAGGCCAACGCGACAATACATGCAAGCCGAAACAGATGCGGGCCAATTGGGCCTGCTATCGCGTAGTCTCGAAGTCCCGTTAACTACTAATTCGAATTTCCCACCGGGGCTTGGAGAGGGGGTCTCACCTCCACGACAAGAGGCGGTCCCAAAAAATATCTCTCCAAGTCCCATCAGCCAATGGCACTAGACTTTTGCATCCCCCGCAAGTTTTCCCCGTCAACGGGGGTGGAATGAGTGGACTTCGAGGCAGCGCACAAACTGACCAGGCAGAACCATCTCAACCGTGAAAACGCGAACAACCATATTTCGACCACGATATTCTCAAGAGCTTTTTTAATCACTGTCTAGTTAATTGTTAATTTCTGTGTTGCTCTCTATTAATAAATTACATTTTACCGAACAACGGCATCTAATTATTTCGACGAGGTCAACTTTCGTTTAAATTCGAAATTGACCAGTTGAGCATCGACCAACCCGTGACGATCTCAACAGATAGGATAGGATAGAGAATAGGATAGGATAGAGGATAGGATATAATAGAGGATATGATAGGATAGGTGATGAGATAGGATAGAGGACAGGATAGGATAGTGGATAGTATTGGATAGAGGATAGGATAGAGGAAAGGATAGGATAGAGGATAGGATAGAGGAAAGGATAGGATAGAGGATAGGATACGATAGAATATACGATATTATAGAAAAAAGGATACGATAGAGGATAGGATAGGATAGAGGATAGGATAGGATAGAGGATAGGATAGGATAGAAGATAGGATAAGTAAGAGGATAGGATAGCATAGAGGATAGGATAGAGGAAAGGATAGGATAGACGATAGGATACGATAGAGGATAGGATAGGATAGAGGATAGGATAGGATAGAGGATAGGATTAGGGATTGCCTAGGATAGAGGATAGGATAGGATAGAGGATAGGATACGATAGAGGATAGGATAGGATAGAGGATAGGATATATTAGAGGATAGGGTTAGTAAGAGCATAGGATAGGATAGAGGATAGGATAGCATGGACGATAGTATGGGATAGAGGATAGGATAGGACAGAGGATAAGATTGGATAGAGGATAGGATAGGAAAGAGGATAGGATAGGATAGAGGATAGGATAGGATAGGGGATCGGATAGGAGAGAGGATAGGATACGATAGAGGATAGGATAGGATAGAGGATATGATAGGATAGAGGATAGGATAGGATAGAGGATAGGATAGGATAGAGGATAGGATAGGATAGAGGATAGGATAGGATAGATGTTAAGATAGAATAGAGGATAGAATTAGTAAGAGCATAGGATAGGATAGAGGATAGGATAGCATAGATGATAGGATAGGATAGAGGATAGGATAGGACAGAGAATAAGATTGGATAGAGGATAGGATAGGATAGAGGATAAGATATGATAGAGGATAGGATAGGATAGAGGATAGGATAGGATAGAGGATAGGATAAATAAGAGGATAGGATAGGATAGAGGATAGGATAGACGAAAGGATAGGATTGATGATGGGATAGGATAGAGGATAGGATAGGATAGAGGATAGGATTGGATAGAGGATAGGATAGGATAGAAGATAGGATAGGATAGAGGATAGGATATGTAAGAGGATAGCATAGGATAGAGGAAAGGATAGGATTGAGGATGGGAGAGGATAGAGGATAGGATATGATAGAGAATAGGATAGGATAGAGGATAGGATACGATAGAACATACGATATTATAGAAAAAAGGATACGATAGAGGATAGGATAGGATAGAGGATAGGATAAGGGATTGCCTAGGATAGAGGATAGGATAGGATAGAGGATAGGATAGGATAGAGGATCGGATAGGATAGAGGATAGGATAGGATAGTGGATAGGATAAGTAAGAGGATAGGATAGGATAGAGCATACGATAGAGGATAGGTTAGGATAGAGAATAGGTTAGGATACATGGTATTATAGGGTAGAGGTTAGAATAGGATAGAGGATAGGATAGGGGATTGGATAGGATAGAGGATAGGATAGGATAGTTGATAGGATAGGATAGAGCATACGATAGAGGATAGGATAGGATAGAGAATAGGATAGGATAGAGGATAGGATATAATAGAGGATAGGATAGGATAGGTGATAAGATAGGATAGAGGACAGGATAGGATAGTGGATATTATTGGATACAGGATAGGATAGAGGAAAGGATAGGATAGAGGATAGGATAGAGGAAAGGATAGGATAGAGGATAGGATACGATAGAACATACGATATTATAGAAAAAAGGATACCATAGAGGATAGGATAGGATAGAGGATAGGATATGGGATTGCCTAGGATAGAGGATAGGATAGGATAGTTGATAGGATAGGATAGAGCATACGATAGAGGATAGGATAGGATAGAGAATAGGATAGGATAGAGGATAGGATATAATAGAGGATAGGATAGGATAGGTGATAAGATAGGATAGAGGACAGGATAGGATAGTGGATAGGATTGGATAGAGGATAGGATAGAGGATAGGATAGAGGAAAGGATAGGATAGAGGATAGGATACGATAGAACATACGATATTATAGAAAAAAGGATACGATAGAGGATAGGATAGGATAGAGGATAGGATATGGGATTGCCTAGGATACAGGATAGGATAGGATAGAGAATCGGATAGGATAGAGGATAGGATAGGATAGAGGATAGGATAAGTAAGAGGATAGGATAGGATAGAGGATAGTATAGACGAAAGGATAGGATTGATGATGGGATAGGATAGAGGATAGGATAGGATAGAGGATAGGATTGGATAGAGGATAGGATAGGATAGAGGATAGGATAGGATAGAGGATAGGATAGGATAGGATAGGATAGTTGATAGGATAGGATAGAGAATAGGATAGGATACATGGTATTATAGGGTAGAGGATAGAATAGGATAGAGGTTAGGGTAGGGGATTGGATAGGATAGAGGATAGGATAAGTAAGAGGATAGGATAGGATAGAGGATAGGATAGAGGAAAGGATAGGATTGAGGATGGGATAGGATAGAGGATAGGATATGATAGAGAATAGGATATAATAGAGGATAGGATAGAGGATATGATAGGATAGACAATAGGATAAAGGATAGGATAAGATAGAGGATAGGATGGGATAGAGAATAGGATAGGATAGAGGATAGGATTGGATAGAGGATAGGATAGGATAGAGGATAGGATAGGATAGAGGATAGGATAGGATAGAGGATAGGATAGGATAGAAGATACGATAGAGGATAGGATAGGATAGAGAATAGGATCGGATAGAGGATAGGATTGGATAGAGGATAGGATAGGATAGTGGATAGGATTGGATAGAGGATAGGATAGAGGAAAGGATAGGATAGAGAATAGGATAGAGGAAAGGATAGGATAGAGGATAGGATACGATAGAACATACGATATTATAGAAAAAAGGATACGATAGAGGATAGGATATGGGATTGCCTAGGATAGAGGATAGGATAGGATAGAGGATCGGATAGGATAAGGGTAGGATAGGATAGAGGATAGGATAAGTAAGAGGATAGGATAGGATAGAGGATAGTATAGACGAAAGGATAGGATTGATGATGGGATTGGATAGAGGATAGGATAGGATAGAGGATAGGATTCGATAGAGGATAGGATAGGATAGAGGATAGGATAGGATAGAGAATAGGATAGGATAGAGGATAGGATATAATAGAGGATAGGATAGGATAGGTGATAAGATAGGATAGAGGACAGGATAGGGTAGTGGATAGGATTGGATAGAGGATAGGATAGAGGAAAGGATAGGATAGAGGATAGGATACGATAGAGGATAGGATAGGATAGAGGATAGGATAAGTAAGAGGATAGGATAGGATAGAGGATTGTATAGACGAAAGGATAGGATTGATGATGGGATAGGATAGAGGATAGGATTTTATAGAGGATAGGATAGGATAGAGGATAGGATAGGATAGAGGATAGGATAGGATAGGATAGGATAGGATGGAGGATAGGATAGGATAGTTGATAGGATAGGATAGAGGATAGGATAGGATAGTTGATAGGATAGGATAGAGCATACGATAGAGGATAGGATAGGATAGAGAATAGGATAGGATACATGGTATTATAGGGTAGAGGATAGAATAGGATAGAGGATAGGATAGGGGATTGGATAGGATAGAGGATAGGATAAGTAAGAGGATAGGATAGGATAGAGGATAGGATAGAGGAAAGGATAGGATTGAGGATGGGATAGGATAGAGGATAGGATATGTTAGAGAATAGGATAGGATAGAGGATAGGATAGGATAGAGGATCGGATAGGATAGAGGATAGGATAGGATAGAGGATAGGATAAGTAAGAGGATAGGATAGGATAGAGGATAGTATAGACGAAAGGATAGGATTGATGATGGGATAGGATAGAGGATAGGATAGGATAGAGGATAGGATTGGATAGAGGATAGGATAGGATAGGATAGAGGATAGGATAGGATAGAGGATAGGATAGGATAGAGGATAGGATAGGATAGAGGATAGGATAGGATAGAGGATAGGATAGGATAGTTGATAGGATAGGATAGAGGATAGGATAGGATAGTTGATAGGATAGGATAGAGCATACGATAGAGGATAGGATAGGATAGAGAATAGGATAGGATACATGGTATTATAGGGTAGAGGATAGAATAGGATAGAGGATAGGATAGGGGATTGGATAGAATAGAGGATAGGATAAGTAAGAGGATAGGATAGGATAGAGGATAGGATAGAGGAAAGGATAGGATAGAGGATAGGATAAGTAAGAGGATAGGATAGGATAGAGGATAGGATAGGATAGAGGATAGGATAAGTAAGAGGATAGGATAGGATAGAGGATAGGATAGGATAGAGAATAGGTTAGGATTGACGATAGGATAGGATAGGATAGAGGATAGGATGGAATTGAGGATAGGATTGGATAGACTATAGGATAGAATTGAGGATAGGATTGGATAGAGGATAGAGAATTGGATAGGATAGAGGATAGGGTAGGATAGAGGATAGGATAGAGGATAGGATAGGATAGGATAGAGGATCGGATAGGATAGAGGATAGGATAGGATAGAGGATAGGATAGGATAGAGGATAGGATAGGATAGAGGATAGGATAGGATAGAGGATATTATAAAGGATAGGATAGGATAGAGGATACGATAGGATAGAGGATAGGATAGAGGATAGGATAGAGGATAGGATAGAGGATAGGATAGAGGATAGGATAGAGGATAGGATAGGATAGTTGGTAGTATAGGATAGAGGATAGGATAGGATAGTTGATAGGATAGGATAGAGCATACGATAGAGGATAGGATAGGATAGAGAATAGGATCGGATAGAGGATAGGATTGGATAGAGGATAGGATAGGATAGTGGATAGGATTGGATAGAGGATAGGATAGAGGAAAGGATACGATAGAACATACGATATTATAGAAAAAGGATACGATAGAGGATAGGATATGGGATTGCCTAGGATAGAGGATAGGATAGGATACAGGATCGGATAGGATAAGGGTAGGATAGGATAGAGGATAGGATAAGTAAGGGGATAGGATAGGATAGAGGATAGTATAGACGAAAGGATAGGATTGATGATGGGATAGGATAGAGGATAGGATAGGATAGAGGATAGGATTGGATAGAGGATAGGATAGGATAGAGGATAGGATAGGATAGGGGATCGGATAGGAGAGAGGATAGGATAGGATAGAGGATAGGATAGGATAGAGGATATGATAGGATAGAGGATAGGATAGGATAGAGGTTAGGATAGAATAGAGGATAGAATTAGTAAGAGCATAGGATAGGATAGAGGATAGGATAGCATAGATGATAGGATAGGATAGAGGATAGGATAGGACAGAGAATAAGATTGGATAGAGGATAGGATAGGATAGAGGATAAGATAGGATAGAGGATAGGATAGTATAGAGGATAGGATAGGATAGAGGATAGGATAAGTAAGAGGATAGGATAGGATACAGGATAGGATAGGTAAGAGGATAGGATAGGATAGAGGATAGGATAGGATAGTTCGTAGTATAGGATAGAGGATAGGATAGGATAGTTGATAGGATAGGATAGAGCATACGATAGAGGATAGGATAGGATAGAGAATAGGATCGGATAGAGGATAGGATTGGATAGAAGATAGGATAGGATAGAGGATAGGATAGGATAGTTGATAGGATAGGATAGAGCATACGATAGAGGATAGGATAGGATAGAGAATAGGATAGGATACATGGTATTATAGGGTAGAGGATAGAATAGGATAGAGGATAGGATAGGGGATTGGATAGGATAGAGGATAGGATAGGATAGAGGATAGGATAGGACAGAGGATAAGATTGGTTAGAGGATAGGATAGGATAGAGGATAGATTAGGATAGAGGATAGGATAAGATAGAGGATAGGATAGGATAGGTGATAAGATAGGATTGGGGACAGGATAGGATAGAGGATAGGATTGGATAGAGGATCGGATAGGATAGAGGATAGGATAAGTAAGAGGATAGGATAGGATAGAGGATAGGATAGAGGATAGGATACGATGGAACATACGATATTATAGAAAAAAGGATACGATAGAGGATAGGATAGGATAGAGGATAGGATAAGGGATTGCCTAGGATAGAGGATAGGATAGGATAGAGGATCGGATAGGATGGAGGATAGGATAGGATAGAGGATAGGATAGGATAGAGGATAGGATAGACGAAAGGATAGGATTGATGATGGGATAGGATAGAGGATAGGATAGGATAGAGGATAGGATAGGAAAGAGGATAGGAAACGATAGAGGATAGGATAGGATAGAGTATAGGATAGGATAGAGGATAGGATAGGATAGGATAGAGGATAGGATAGGATAGTTGGTAGGATAGGATAGAGCATACGATAGAGGATAGGATAGGATAGAGAATAGGATAGGATAGAGGATAGGATATAATAGAGGATAGGATAGGATAGGTGATAAGATAGGATAGAGGACAGGATAGGGTAGTGGATAGGATTGGATAGAGGATAGGATAGAGGAAAGGATAGGATAGAGGAAAGGATAGGATAGAGGATAGAATACGATAGAACATACGATATTATAGAAAAAAGGATACGATAGAGGATAGGATAGGATAGAGGATAGGATATGGGATTGCCTAGGATAGAGGATAGGATAGGATAGAGGATCGGATAGGATAGAGGATAGGATAGGATAGAGGATAGGATAAGTAAGAGGATAGGATAGGATAGGGTATAGTATAGACGAAAGGATAGGAATGATGATGGGATAGGATAGAGGATAGGATAGGATAGAGGATAGGATTGGATAGAGGATAGGATAGGATAGAGGATAGGATAGGATAGAGGATAGGATAGGATAGGATAGGATAGGATAGAGGATAGGATAGGATAGTTGATAGTGTAGCGGCTAGCGGGGCGCCGGAAGAGAAATCTTCAGCGCACCAGCACCAAGAAAGATTTATGGTTTGCACAGCATAAGACGCTATTTGTGAGAAAACGTCTTTAACGTTTTTGGCCACTTAGCGGACAGATGTGTCCTTGTAGTTCCTAGCGACGAACTCAATAGCGCAAGTGGACGCCATAAATTTTGGGTAGTCTAAGGGTCTCCAGCCTAGAGTGTCCCAGCGACGCGTGCCTGGTTTCTATCACCCGGGAAAGCTGGGCCCATTGACGTAAGCCAGCAGTCACGTACCGCACTTAGCACGGGGCCCGGAAGACACCCCGCTGCATCACCAAAATTAGATTTTTAGCAGAACGACACGCTCACCCTTCTCACGCACGAGAGGCGTGGAACGTGGGCGTGTTATGCAAAATGCACGGATTGGTGGAAGTTCCCCGCAAGGACTTCCACCAATCAGCCGACAAGCATTTTTGAAGATATAAGGCAGAGACTACCGACGCGAAATGGGAAGTCACGAAGTCGAGACACAGCCGCGTATCCGCCGAGTGACTTAGAGTCTAGTCCGGTCGTTGCTAAGTTGCAATAACAGTTCAACCGCGAGTCGAAGCGAATCGCCGGTTTTAGTCGAACCACCCCGGACGCTCTCGCGACATCACTCTTTATTGTAAATAAACGACTCAGTCACGTACACCTGATTTGAACACTCATTCTAAGGCACCCGCCTTATATAACCCTGTTCCTTCATTGGTGACCCCGACGTGATCAGGGTGACTGAGTCGCATCACGCGCATTTTTTTTTTCTTTTCTCTCGAAGTGCGTGTAGTGCAGTGATATTGAAATGGAGACAACGACGCCAGAAGTCAGCAAGGTCGCCATCAGGATCCCACCTTTCTGGCCTGAGCAACCCGAACTGTGGTTCCGCCAAATCGAGGCACAGTTCGCCCTAAACGGGATTACAGCTGACACGACAAAATTTTATCACATACTGTCTCAGCTCGAGCCCAAATACGCGGTGGAAGTGCAGGACATTTTTATAAACCCACCGGAGGCCAACAAGTATGGGACACTAAGGTCCGAACTTCTGAAGAGGCTGTCGGCGACCCAAGGAAAAAGGATCCGGCAGCTGCTGGAGCAGGAGGAAATAGGCGACCGAACCCCGTCGCAATTCTTACGCCATATGCGGAACCTCGCAGGTACCACAGTCAGCGACGAGTTCCTGCGGACCCTGTGGTCAGGTAGACTACCCAACGTGACCAGAGCCATCGTCTCGGCTCAGTCAGACCTGCCATTAAGCAAGCTAGCCGAGATAGCCGACCAGATCCACGCGGAGGTGCAGCCAGCCCAGGTAGCCAGCACGTCGGCCCCAACGCAGTCCGACCGCCTGGCAGAGCTCCTGATCGACCGATTGGAGAAACTGGAGCTTCGAATCGCCGAAACATCCCGACCTTGCAGTCACAAGGGAAGCAGGACGCCCAGACGGAGTCGGTCTTCGTCCAGGTCATCGCGTAAGACGGAGAACGTCTGCTGGTATCACCAGAGGTTTGGGAAGGAGTCCACCAAATGCCGCCAGCCGTGTTCGTATGCGGGAAACGAGTCCCTCCGACACTGACCGCGGCAGCCAGTGACGGAACATCCACCTGCCGCCTCTTCGTCACGGACAAAGTGACGAAGACCGAATACCTCGTCGACACTGGCTCGGACCTTTGTGTGTATCCACGCACACTCGTCAAAGGCCGAGTCAGCAAGACGTCATACGAGATGGTTGCGGCAAACGGATCGACGATCGGCACCTACGGCATCCGCGTGATGGACCTCAACCTGGGACTACGGAGGGCCTTCCAGTGGAGGTTCATCATCGCCGACGTGGGAAAACCCATCATTGGCGCCGACTTCCTCACGCGCTACGGCCTACTGGTGGACCTCAGGCGACGACGCCTGATCGACCAGACGACATCACGGACGACAACGGGACGCACCGTCGTGGGTTTCACGGACTCCATCCGGACCATCGCGGGAAACTCACGCTACCACCAGCTGCTAGCCCAGTTTCCCGACGTGACCCGACCCACAGCGACTCCTAGGCAAGTCAAACACGATGTTGTACATCATATTGTAACGACTCCCGGCACCCCCGCGTATTGTAAGACCCGCCGATTGTCCACCGATATGTACAAGGTCGCTCGCGCAGAGTTCGAGGAACTGTTATCTCGGGGTCACATCCGTCCTTCTAAAAGCCAGTGGGCTTCTGCCCTACACATGGTGCAGAAGAAGGACAACGGATGGCGGCCCTGCGGCGATTACAGGACCTTAAACGCTCGCACGATCCCCGACCGGTATCCCATACCACATATCGAGGACTTCGCGCGAACATTAGCAGGGAAGACAGTGTTTACTACGTTAGACCTGGTCCGCGCGTACCACCAGATACCGGTAAACCCTCGCGATATTCCGAAGACCGCGGTAACGACGCCGTTCGGGTTGTACGAGTACACCGTCATGCCGTTCGGTTTGCGCAACGCGGCGCAGACGTTTCAACGCTTCATCGACACCGTCTTACGCGGTTTCGATTTTTGCTATGCGTATCTAGACGATATTCTAGTAGCGTCAGTCGATGAAGACGAGCATATGGAACATCTGCGTCAACTCCTCGAGCGGCTTAACGAGTACGGTGTCATCGTAAACCCGAGCAAATGCGTATTCGCCGCTACCGAAGTCAAGTTTCTCGGGTATATTGTGAACGGCAACGGCACGAGGCCTCTACCTGAAAAAGTAAAGGCCATAAACGAATTTCCGAAACCAGAGACCGCGAAACAGCTCCGTAGGTTCCTCGGTATGTTAAACTTTTATAGACGGTTCATACCTAACGCCGCGGCGGTACAAACACCGCTTCACCACCTGCTCAGCGGTCGGACGGCGAAAGGCAACGCCCCGATCCAATGGTCAGGTGAAGCGGAAACAGCGTTTCAAGCATCCAAAGATGCACTTGCCAACGCTACGCTACTAACGCATCCATCGAGTCGTTCGCAACTCGCGATTATGGTGGATGCGTCGGATTTCGCGATCGGAGCAACGCTGCAACAGCGACAAGGAAATTCGTGGAGGCCACTAGCCTTCCACACGAAATCCATGTCGCCCGCACAGCGTAACTACAGCGCATACGATCGCGAACTTCTAGCGATATATACAGCGGTTAAGAAATTCCGACATATGGTCGAAGGTCGTTCGTTCACGATATACACCGATCATAAACCTCTGACTTTCGCGTTCAACCAGAGATCCGACAAATGTTCCCCTCGACAGTTTCGGTATCTGGATTACGTAGGCCAGTTCACCACTGACATTCGGCACATCAGCGGCAAAGATAACGAGGTGGCGGACGCACTATCGCGAATCGAATCCATCGCGTCGACTATAGACTACGCGGAATTAGCTCGTTCGCAAGAAAACGACAAAGAAGTCGACAAGTTCTTAACCGCGTCCGACACCTCATTAACGCTCAAGCGCGTCAAATTAATCGACAGCGACGTCGAAGTCTATTGCGACGTGTCAACGAATGTCGCGCGCCCATTCGTAACAGCACCGTTTCGCCGTCACGCGTTCTCAGCTGTCCATAACTGCGCCCATCCAGGTATCAAGGCCACCGCGAAACTCTGCAAACAGAGATTTGTTTGGCCGTCGATAGAACGCGACTGTCGCGCTTGGGCTCGCAGTTGTACCGAATGTCAGCGCGCTAAAACGAGTAGACATGTCTTCAGCCCGATATCGGAATTCAAAGCGCCGTCCGCCAGATTCGAGCACATCCATCTCGATTTGGTGGGCCCGCTACCGATATCAGACGGCAAAAGATACTGCCTCACATGCGTCGATCGCTTCACGCGTTGGCCCGAAGCCTTTCCGATCGCCAATATCGAGGCAGAAACGGTAGCGAAAGAGTTTGTCGCCGGATGGGTGGCTAGATTCGGTACCCCCATCCGGATCACAACGGACCAGGGTAGGCAGTTCGAATCGCAGTTGTTCAAACACCTGAGCAATTTATTAGGCGCGAAGCATATTCGAACTGCAGCCTATCATCCGGCGGCAAACGGCATGGTCGAGCGCTTCCATAGACAGCTCAAAGCTGCCATAAAGTGCCACGGCACGCAACGTTGGACCGATGCGTTGCCCGTAGTACTTTTAGGTATTAGGGCAGCGTATCGGGACGACCTGCTGGCATCAACGGCAGAGCTCGTCTATGGCGAGAGCGTTCGGCTACCTGCCGAATTTTTTACCAACACGGCGAGCAACGAAGACCCCGCGAGGATGGTGAGGCAGTTACGCGAACACTTCCGCGACGTTCGCCCGGTGCCGGGATCGCGTCATGGTGGCAACAAAGTGTTTGTCTACAAAGACCTAGCGACCGCCTCCCACGTGTACCTTCGTACCGACGCAACGCGGACCCCATTGCAAAACGCGTACGAAGGACCTTTCCCAGTTATTTCGCGTAACGGGAAGAATTTCAAGATTCGAGTGCGCGGAAAAGACACAACGGTAACCATTGACCGCCTTAAACCCGCGTACACGGTAAACGGTGACGAGACCGTACGATACAAAGACTCGCAACCGACGACCGAGCCGACCCCCGCGCAGGTACCTGTCCACACGCGCTCAGGTAGACGCGTTAGATTTCCTGACTACCTGCAGGTCGGAACGTGAGACAACCTTGCCACGTTGTATATATATTGTACATTTTGTAAATAGCCAGCTACAATAAGAATAGGTATAGATTACCCGGTAATTAGGATTAAGTTAGGATAGCGTTAGCACTGGTAAGGGGGTGATGTAGCGGCTAGCGGGGCGCCGGAAGAGAAATCTTCAGCGCACCAGCACCAAGAAAGATTTATGGTTTGCACAGCATAAGACGCTATTTGTGAGAAAACGTCTTTAACGTTTTTGGCCACTTAGCGGACAGATGTGTCCTTGTAGTTCCTAGCGACGAACTCAATAGCGCAAGTGGACGCCATAAATTTTGGGTAGTCTAAGGGTCTCCAGCCTAGAGTGTCCCAGCGACGCGTGCCTGGTTTCTATCACCCGGGAAAGCTGGGCCCCTTGACGTAAGCCAGCAGTCACGTACCGCACTTAGCACGGGGCCCGGAAGACACCCCGCTGCATCACCAAAATTAGATTCTTAGCAGAACGACACGCTCACCCTTCTCACGCACGAGAGGCGTGGAACGTGGGCGTGTTATGCAAAATGCACGGATTGGTGGAAGTTCCCCGCAAGGACTTCCACCAATCAGCCGACAAGCATTTTTGAAGATATAAGGCAGAGACTACCGACGCGAAATGGGAAGTCACGAAGTCGAGACACAGCCGCGTATCCGCCGAGTGACTTAGAGTCTAGTCCGGTCGTTGCTAAGTTGCAATAACAGTTCAACCGCGAGTCGAAGCGAATCGCCGGTTTTAGTCGAACCACCCCGGACGCTCTCGCGACATCACTCTTTATTGTAAATAAACGACTCAGTCACGTACACCTGATTTGAACACTCATTCTAAGGCACCCGCCTTATATAACCCTGTTCCTTCAATAGGATAGGATAGAGGATAGGATAGGATAGTTGATAGGATAGGATAGAGCATACGATAGAGGATAGGATAGGATAGAGAATAGGATAGGATACATGGTATTATAGGGTAGAGGATAGAATAGGATAGAGGATAGGATAGGGGATTGGATAGGATAGAGGATAGGATAAGTAAGAGGATAGGATAGGATAGAGGATAGGATAGAGGAAAGGATAGGTTTGAGGATGGGATAGGATAGAGGATAGGATATGATAGAGAATAGGATAGGATAGAGGATAGGATAGGATAGAGGATAGGATAGACGAAAGGATAGGATTGATGATGGGATAGGATAGAGGATAGGATAGGATAGAGGATAGGATAGGAAAGAGGATAGGAAACGATAGAGGATAGGATAGGATAGAGTATAGGATAGGATAGAGGATAGGATAGGATAGGATAGAGGATAGGATAGGATAGTTGGTAGGATAGGATAGAGCATACGATAGAGGATAGGATAGGATAGAGAATAGGATAGGATAGAGGATAGGATATAATAGAGGATAGGATAGGATAGGTGATAAGATAGGATAGAGGACAGGATAGGGTAGTGGATAGGATTGGATAGAGGATAGGATAGAGGAAAGGATAGGATAGAGGAAAGGATAGGATAGAGGATAGAATACGATAGAACATACGGTATTATAGAAAAAAGGATACGATATAGGATAGGATAGGATAGAGGATAGGATATGGGATTGCCTAGGATAGAGGATAGGATAGGATAGAGGATCGGATAGGATAGAGGATAGGATAGGATAGAGGATAGGATAAGTAAGAGGATAGGATAGGATAGAGGATAGTATAGACGAAAGGATAGGATTGATGATGGGATAGGATAGAGGATAGGATAGGATAGAGGATAGGATTGGATAGAGGATAGGATAGGATAGAGGATAGGAAGGGATAGTTGATAGGATAGGATAGAGCATACGATAGAGGATAGGATAGGATAGAGAATAGGATAGGATACATGGTATTATAGGGTAGAGGATAGAATAGGATAGAGGATAGGATAGGGGATTGGATAGGATAGAGGATAGGATAGAGGAAAGGATAGGATTGAGGATGGGATAGGATAGAGGATAGGATATGATAGAGAATAGGATAGGATAGAGGATAGGATACGATAGAGGATCGGATAGGATAGAGGATAGGATAGGATAGAGGATAGGATAAGTAAGAGGATAGGATAGGATAGAGGATAGTATAGACGAAAGGATAGGATTGATGATGGGATAGGATAGAGGATAGGATAGGATAGAGGATAGGATTGGATAGAGGATAGGATAGGATAGGATAGAGGATAGGATAGGATAGGATAGGATAGGATAGAGGATAGGATAGGATAGTTGATAGGATAGGATAGAGGATAGGATAGGATAGAGGATAGGATAAGTAAGAGGATAGGATAGGATAGAGGATAGGATAGGATAGAGAATAGGTTAGGATTGACGATAGGATAGGATAGGATAGAGGATAGGAAGGAATTGAGGATAGGATTGGATAGAGGATAGAGAATTGGATAGGATAGAGGATAGGGTAGGATAGAGGATGGATAGGGGATTGATAGGATAGGATAGAGGATAGGATAGGATGGAGGATAGGTTAGGATAGAGGATAGGATAGGATAGAGGATATGATAGGATAGAGTACAGGATAGAGGATATTATAGGATAGAGGATATGATAGGATAGAGGACAGGATAGGATAGAAGATAGGATTGGATAGAGGATCGGATAGGATAGAGGAAAGGATAGGATTGAGGATGGGAGAGGATAGAGGATAGGTTATGATACGGAATAGGATAGGATAGAGGATAGGATAGGGATAGAGGATGTGATAGAGGATAGGATAGGATAGACGACAGGATACGATAGAGGATAGGATAGGATAGAGGATAAGATTGGATAGAGGATAGTATAGGATAGAGGATAGGATAGGATAGAGGACACGACAGGATAGAGGATAGGATACGATAGAGGATACGATAGGATAGATTATAGGATAGGATAGAGGATAGGATAGGATAGAGGATAGGATAGGATAGTTGATAGGATATGATAGAGGATAGGATAGAGGAAAGGATAGGATAGAGGATAGGATACGATAGAATATACGATATTATAGAAAAAAGGATACGATAGAGGATAGGATAGGATAGAGGATAGGATAGGACAGAGGATAAGATTGGATAGAGTATAGGATAGGATAGAGGATAGGATAGGATAGAGGATAGGATAGGATAGAGGATCGGATAGGAGAGAGGATAGGATAGGATAGAGGATAGGATAGGATAGAGGATAGGATAGGATAGAGGATAGGATATGATAGAGAATAGGATAGGATAGAGGATAGGATAGGATAGAGGATAAGATTGGATAGATTATAGGATACGATAGAGGATAGGATAGAATAGAGGGTAGGATAGGATAGAAGATAGGATAGGATAGACGATAGGTTAGGATAGAGGATAGGATAGGATAGAAGATAGGATAGGATAGAGGATAGGATAGGATAGAGGATAGGATATAATAGAGGATAGGGTTAGTAAGAGCATAGGATAGGATAGAGGATAGGATAGCATAGACGATAGTATAGGATAGAGGATAGGATAGGACAGAGGATAAGATTGGATAGAGGATAGGATAGGAAAGAGGATAGGATAGGATAGAGGATAGGATAGGATAGGGGATCGGATAGGAGAGAGGATAGGATAGGATAGAGGATAGGATAGGAAAGAGGATATGATAGGATAGAGGATAGGATAGGATAGAGGATAGGATAGGATAGATGTTAGGATAGAATAGAGGATAGAATTAGTAAGAGCATAGGATAGGATAGAGGATAGGATAGCATAGATGATAGGATAGGATAGAGGATAGGATAGGACAGAGGATAAGATTGGATAGAGGATAGGATAGGATAGAGGATAAGATAGGATAGAGGATAGGATAGACGAAAGGATAGGATTGATGATGGGATAGGATAGAGGATAGGATAGGATAGACGATAGGATAGGAAAGAGGATAGGAAACGATAGAGGATAGGATAGGATAGAGTATCGGATAGGATAGAGGATAGGATAGGATAGGATAGAGGATAGGATAGGATAGTTGGTAGTATAGGATAGAGGATAGGATAGGATAGTTGATAGGATAGGATAGAGCATACGATAGAGGATAGGATAGGATAGAGAATAGGATCGGATAGAGGATAGGATTGGATAGAAGATAGGATACGATAGAGGATAGGATAGGATAGTTGATAGGATAGGATAGAGCATACGATAGAGGATAGGCTAGGATAGAGAAGAGGATAGGATACATGGTATTATAGAGTAGAGGATAGAATAGGATAGAGGATAGGATAGGGGATTGGATAGGATAGAGGATAGGATAAGTAAGAGGATAGGATAGGATAGAGGATAGGATAGAGGAAAGGATAGGATTGAGGATGGGATAGGATAGAGTATAGGATATGATAGAGAATAGGATATAATAGAGGATAGGATAGAGGATATTATAGGATAGAGGATATGATAGGATAGAGGATAGGATAAAGGATAGGATAAGATAGAGGATAGGATGGGATAGAGAATAGGTTAGGATTGAGGATAGGATAGCATAGAGGATAGGATACGATAGAGGATAGGATAGGATAGAGGATAGGATAAGTAAGAGGATAGGATAGGATAGAGGATAGGATAGAGGAAAGGATAGGATAGAGGATAGGATACGATAGAACATACGATATTATAGAAAAAAGGATACGATAGAGGATAGGATAGGATAGAGGATAGGATAAGGGATTGCCTAGGTTAGAGGATAGGATAGGATAGAGGATCGGATAGGATAGAGGATAGGATAAGTAAGAGGATAGGATAGGATAGAGGATAGTATAGACGAAAGGATAGGATTGATGATGGGATAGGATAGAGGATAGTATAGGATAAAGCATACGATAGAGGATAGGATTGGATCGAGGATAGGATAGGATAGAGGATAGGATAGGATAGAGGATAGGATAGGATAGAAGATAGGATAGGATAGGTGATAAGATAGGATAGAGGACAGGATAGGATAGAGGATAGGATTGGATAGAGGATCGGATAGGATAGAGGATAGGATAAGTAAGAGGATAGGATAGCATAGAGGATAGGATAGAGGAAAGGATAGGATAGAGGATAGGATACGATAGAACATACGATATTATAGAAAAAAGGATACGATAGAGGATAGGATAGGATAGAGGATAGGATAAGGGATTGCCTAGGATAGAGGATAGGATAGGATAGAGGATCGGATAGGATGGAGGATAGGATAGGATAGAGGATAGGATAGGATAGAGGATAGGATAGACGAAAGGATAGGATTGATGATGGGATAGGATAGAGGATAGGATAGGATAGAGGATAGGATAGGAAAGAGGATAGGAAACGATAGAGGATAGGATAGGATAGAGTATAGGATAGGATAGAGGATAGGATAGGATAGGATAGGATAGAGGATAGGATAGGATAGTTGGTAGGATAGGATAGAGCATACGATAGAGGATAGGATAGGATAGAGAATAGGATAGGATAGAGGATAGGATATAATAGAGGATAGGATAGGATAGGTGATAAGATAGGATAGAGGACAGGATAGGGTAGTGGATAGGATTGGATAGAGGATAGGATAGAGGAAAGGATAGGATAGAGGAAAGGATAGGATAGAGGATAGAATACGATAGAACATACGATATTATAGAAAAAAGGATACGATAGAGGATAGGATAGGATAGAGGATAGGATATGGGATTGCCTAGGATAGAGGATAGGATAGGATAGAGGATCGGATAGGATAGAGGATAGGATAGGATAGAGGATAGGATAGACGAAAGGATAGGATTGATGATGGGATAGGATAGAGGATAGGATAGGATAGAGGATAGGATAGGAAAGAGGATAGGAAACGATAGAGGATAGGATAGGATAGAGTATAGGATAGGATAGAGGATAGGATAGGATAGGATAGGATAGAGGATAGGATAGGATAGTTGGTAGGATAGGATAGAGCATACGATAGAGGATAGGATAGGATAGAGAATAGGATAGGATAGAGGATAGGATATAATAGAGGATAGGATAGGATAGGTGATAAGATAGGATAGAGGACAGGATAGGGTAGTGGATAGGATTGGATAGAGGATAGGATAGAGGAAAGGATAGGATAGAGGAAAGGATAGGATAGAGGATAGAATACGATAGAACATACGATATTATAGAAAAAAGGATACGATAGAGGATAGGATAGGATAGAGGATAGGATATGGGATTGCCTAGGATAGAGGATAGGATAGGATAGAGGATCGGATAGGATAGAGGATAGGATAGGATAGAGGATAGGATAAGTAAGAGGATAGGATAGGATAGAGGATAGTATAGACGAAAGGATAGGATTGATGATGGGATAGGATAGAGGATGGGATAGGATAGAGGATAGGATTGGTTAGAGGATAGGATAGGATAGAGGATAGAGGATAGGATAGGATAGAGGATAGGATAGGATAGGATAGGATAGGATAGGATAGAGGATAGGATAGGATAGTTGATAGGATAGGATAGAGGATAGGATAGGATAGTTGATAGGATAGGATAGAGCATACGATAGAGGATAGGATAGGATAGAGAATAGGATAGGATAGATGGTATTATAGGGTAGAGGATAGAATTGGATAGAGGATAGGATAGGGGATTGGATAGGATAGAGGATAGGATAAGTAAGAGGATAGGATAGGATAGAGGATAGGATAAAGGAAAGGATAGGATTGAGGATGGGATAGGATAGAGGATAGGATATGATAGAGAATAGGATAGGATAGAGGATAGGATAGGATAGAGGATCGGATAGGATAGAGGATAGGATAGGATAGAGGATAGGATAAGTAAGAGGATAGGATAGGATAGAGGATAGTATAGACGAAAGGATAGGATTGATGATGGGATAGGATAGAGGATAGGATAGGATAGAGGATAGGATTGGATAGAGGATAGGATAGGATAGAGGATAGCATAGGATAGGATAGGATAGGATAGAGGACAGGATAGGATAGTTGATAGGATAGGATAGAGGATAGGATAGGATAGTTGATAGGATAGGATAGAGGATAGGATTGGATAGAGGATAAGATAGGATAGAGGATAGGATAAGATAGAGGACAGGATAGGATAGAGGATAGGATACGATAGAGGATAGGATAGGATAGAGGATAGGATATATTAGAGGATAGGGTTAGTAAGAGCATAGGATAGGATAGAGGATAGGATAGCATAGACGATAGTATAGGATAGAGGATAGGATAGGACAGAGGATAAGATTGGATAGAGGATAGGATAGGAAAGAGGATAGGATAGGATAGAGGATAGGATAGGATAGGGGATCGGATAGGAGAGAGGATAGGATAGGATAGAGGATAGGATAGGATAGAGGATATGATAGGATAGAGGATAGGATAGGATAGAGGTTAGGATAGAATAGAGGATAGAATTAGTAAGAGCATAGGATAGGATAGAGGATAGGATAGCATAGATGATAGGAAAGGATAGAGGATAGGATAGCATAGATGATAGGAAAGGATAGAGGATAGGATAGGACAGAGAATAAGATTGGATAGAGGATAGGATAGGATAGAGGATAAGATAGGATAGAGGATAGGATAGTATAGAGGATAGGATAGGATAGAGGATAGGATAAGTAAGAGGATAGGATAGGATAGAGGATAGGATAGGTAAGAGGATAGGATAGGATAGAGGATAGGATAGGATAGAGGATAGGATATATTAGAGGATAGGGTTAGTAAGAGCATAGGATAGGATAGAGGATAGGATAGCATAGACGATAGTATAGGATAGAGGATAGGATAGGACAGAGGATAGGATAGGATAGTTGGTAGGATAGGATAGAGCATACGATAGAGGATAGGATAGGATAGAGAATAGGATAGGATAGAGGATAGGATATAATAGAGGATAGGATAGGATAGGTGATAAGATAGGATAGAGGACAGGATAGGGTAGTGGATAGGATTGGATAGAGGATAGGATAGAGGAAAGGATAGGATAGAGGAAAGGATAGGAAGAGGATAGAATACGATAGAACATACGATATTATAGAAAAAAGGATACGATAGAGGATAGGATAGGATAGAGGATAGGATATGGGATTGCCTAGGATAGAGGATAGGATAGGATAGAGGATCGGATAGGATAGAGGATAGGATAGGATAGAGGATAGGATAAGTAAGAGGATAGGATAGGATAGAGGATAGTATAGACGAAAGGATAGGATTGATGATGGGATAGGATAGAGGATAGGATAGGATAGAGGATAGGATTGGTTAGAGGATAGGATAGGATAGAGGATAGAGGATAGGATAGGATAGAGGATAGGATAGGATAGGATAGGATAGGATAGGATAGAGGATAGGATAGGATAGTTGATAGGATAGGATAGAGGATAGGATAGGATAGTTGATAGGATAGGATAGAGCATACGATAGAGGATAGGATAGGATAGAGAATAGGATAGGATAGATGGTATTATAGGGTAGAGGATAGAATTGGATAGAGGATAGGATAGGGGATTGGATAGGATAGAGGATAGGATAAGTAAGAGGATAGGATAGGATAGAGGATAGGATAAAGGAAAGGATAGGATTGAGGATGGGATAGGATAGAGGATAGGATATGATAGAGAATAGGATAGGATAGAGGATAGGATAGGATAGAGGATCGGATAGGATAGAGGATAGGATAGGATAGAGGATAGGATAAGTAAGAGGATAGGATAGGATAGAGGATAGTATAGACGAAAGGATAGGATTGATGATGGGATAGGATAGAGGATAGGATAGGATAGAGGATAGGATTGGATAGAGGATAGGATAGGATAGAGGATAGCATAGGATAGGATAGGATAGGATAGAGGACAGGATAGGATAGTTGATAGGATAGGATAGAGGATAGGATAGGATAGTTGATAGGATAGGATAGAGGATAGGATTGGATAGAGGATAAGATAGGATAGAGGATAGGATAAGATAGAGGACAGGATAGGATAGAGGATAGGATACGATAGAGGATAGGATAGGATAGAGGATAGGATATATTAGAGGATAGGGTTAGTAAGAGCATAGGATAGGATAGAGGATAGGATAGCATAGACGATAGTATAGGATAGAGGATAGGATAGGACAGAGGATAAGATTGGATAGAGGATAGGATAGGAAAGAGGATAGGATAGGATAGAGGATAGGATAGGATAGGGGATCGGATAGGAGAGAGGATAGGATAGGATAGAGGATAGGATAGGATAGAGGATATGATAGGATAGAGGATAGGATAGGATAGAGGTTAGGATAGAATAGAGGATAGAATTAGTAAGAGCATAGGATAGGATAGAGGATAGGATAGCATAGATGATAGGAAAGGATAGAGGATAGGATAGGACAGAGAATAAGATTGGATAGAGGATAGGATAGGATAGAGGATAAGATAGGATAGAGGATAGGATAGTATAGAGGATAGGATAGGATAGAGGATAGGATAAGTAAGAGGATAGGATAGGATAGAGGATAGGATAGGTAAGAGGATAGGATAGGATAGAGGATAGGATAGGATAGTTGGTAGTATAGGATAGAGGATAGGATAGAATAGTTGATAGGATAGGATAGAGCATACGATAGAGGATAGGATAGGATAGAGAATAGGATCGGATAGAGGATAGGATTGGATAGAAGATAGGATAGGATAGAGGATAGGATAGGATAGTTGATAGGATAGGATAGAGCATACGATAGAGGATAGGATAGGATAGAGAATAGGATAGGATACATGGTATTATAGGGTAGAGGATAGAATAGGATAGAGGATAGGATAGGGGATTGGATAGGATAGAGGATAGGATAGGATAGAGGATAGGATAGGACAGAGGATAAGATTGGTTAGAGGATAGGATAGGATAGAGGATAGATTAGGATAGAGGATAGGATAAGATAGAGGATAGGATAGGATAGGTGATAAGATAGGATTGGGGACAGGATAGGATAGAGGATAGGATTGGATAGAGGATCGGATAGGATAGAGGATAGGATAAGTAAGAGGATAGGATAGGATAGAGGATAGGATAGAGGATAGGATACGATGGAACATACGATATTATAGAAAAAAGGATACGATAGAGGATAGGATAGGATAGAGGATAGGATAAGGGATTGCCTAGGATAGAGGATAGGATAGGATAGAGGATCGGATAGGATGGAGGATAGGATAGGATAGAGGATAGGATAGGATAGAGGATAGGATAGACGAAAGGATAGGATTGATGATGGGATAGGATAGAGGATAGGATAGGATAGAGGATAGGATAGGAAAGAGGATAGGAAACGATAGAGGATAGGATAGGATAGAGTATAGGATAGGATAGAGGATAGGATAGGATAGGATAGAAGATAGGATAGGATAGTTGGTAGGATAGGATAGAGCATACGATAGAGGATAGGATAGGATAGAGAATAGGATAGGATAGAGGATAGGATATAAATGAGGATAGGATAGGATAGGTGATAAGATAGGATAGAGGACAGGATAGGGTAGTGGATAGGATTGGATAGAGGATAGGATAGAGGAAAGGATAGGATAGAGGAAAGGATAGGATAGAGGATAGAATACGATAGAACATACGATATTATAGAAAAAAGGATACGATAGAGGATAGGATAGGATAGAGGATAGGATATGGGATTGCCTAGGATAGAGGATAGGATAGGATAGAGGATCGGATAGGATAGAGGATAGGATAGGATAGAGGATAGGATAAGTAAGAGGATAGGATAGGATAGAGGATAGTATAGACGAAAGGATAGGATTGATGATGGGATAGGATAGAGGATAGGATAGGATAGAGGATAGGATTGGATAGAGGATAGGATAGGATAGAGGATAGGATAGGATAGAGGATAGGATAGGATAGGATAGGATAGGATAGAGGATAGGATAGGATAGTTGATAGGATAGGATAGAGGATAGGATAGGATAGTTGATAGGATAGGATAGAGCATACGATAGAGGATAGGATAGGATAGAGAATAGGATAGGATACATGGTATTATAGGGTAGAGGATAGAATAGGATAGAGGATAGGATAGGGGATAGGATAGGATAGAGTATAGGATAGGATAGAGGATAGGATAGGATAGGATAGAGAATAGGATAGGATACATGGTATTATAGGGTAGAGGATAGAATAGGATAGAGGATAGGATAGGGGATTGGATAGGATGGAGGATAGGATAAGTAAGAGGATAGGATAGGATAGAGAATAGGATAGGATAGAGGATAGGATTGGATCGAGGATAGGATAGGATAGAGGATAGGATAGGATAGAGGATAGGATAGGATAGAAGATAGGATAGGATAGGTGATAAGATAGGATAGAGGACAGGATAGGATAGAGGATAGGATTGGATAGAGGATCGGATAGGATAGAGGATAGGATAAGTAAGAGGATAGGATAGCATAGAGGATAGGATAGAGGAAAGGATAGGATAGAGGATAGGATACGATAGAACATACGATATTATAGAAAAAAGGATACGATAGAGGATAGGATAGGATAGAGGATAGGATAAGGGATTGCCTAGGATAGAGGATAGGATAGGATAGAGGATCGGATAGGATGGAGGATAGGATAGGATAGAGGATAGGATAGGATAGAGGATAGGATAGACGAAAGGATAGGATTGATGATGGGATAGGATAGAGGATAGGATAGGATAGAGGATAGGATAGGAAAGAGGATAGGAAACGATAGAGGATAGGATAGGATAGAGTATAGGATAGGATAGAGGATAGGATAGGATAGGATAGGATAGAGGATAGGATAGGATAGTTGGTAGGATAGGATAGAGCATACGATAGAGGATAGGATAGGATAGAGAATAGGATAGGATAGAGGATAGGATATAATAGAGGATAGGATAGGATAGGTGATAAGATAGGATAGAGGACAGGATAGGGTAGTGGATAGGATTGGATAGAGGATAGGATAGAGGAAAGGATAGGAAAGAGGAAAGGATAGGATAGAGGATAGAATACGATAGAACATACGATATTATAGAAAAAAGGATACGATAGAGGATAGGATAGGATAGAGGATAGGATATGGGATTGCCTAGGATAGAGGATAGGATAGGATAGAGGATCGGATAGGATAGAGGATAGGATAGGATAGAGGATAGGATAAGTAAGAGGATAGGATAGGATAGAGGATAGTATAGACGAAAGGATAGGATTGATGATGGGATAGGATAGAGGATAGGATAGGATAGAGGATAGGATTGGTTAGAGGATAGGATAGGATAGAGGATAGAGGATAGGATAGGATAGAGGATAGGATAGGATAGGATAGGATAGGATAGGATAGAGGATAGGATAGGATAGTTGATAGGATAGGATAGAGGATAGGATAGGATAGTTGATAGGATAGGATAGAGCATACGATAGAGGATAGGATAGGATAGAGAATAGGATAGGATAGATGGTATTATAGGGTAGAGGATAGAATTGGATAGAGGATAGGATAGGGGATTGGATAGGATAGAGGATAGGATAAGTAAGAGGATAGGATAGGATAGAGGATAGGATAGGATAGAGGATAGGATAAGTAAGAGGATAGGATAGGATAGAGGATAGGATAGGATAGAGAATAGGTTAGGATTGACGATAGGATAGGATAGGATAGAGGATAGGAAGGAATTGAGGATAGGATTGGATAGAGGATAGAGAATTGGATAGGATAGAGGATAGGGTAGGATAGAGGATGGATAGGGGATTGATAGGATAGGATAGAGGATAGGATAGGATGGAGGATAGGTTAGGATAGAGGATAGGATAGGATAGAGGATATGATAGGATAGAGTATAGGATAGAGGATATTATAGGATAGAGGATATGATAGGATAGAGGACAGGATAGGATAGAGGATAGGATTGGATAGAGGATCGGATAGGATAGAGAAAAGGATAGGATTGAGGATGGGAGAGGATAGAGGATAGGTTATGATACGGAATAGGATAGGATAGAGGGTAGGATAGGGATAGAGGATGTGATAGAGGATAGGATAGGATAGACGACAGGATACGATAGAGGATAGGATAGGATAGAGGATAAGATTGGATAGAGGATAGTATAGGATAGAGGATAGGATAGGATAGAGGACACGACAGGATAGAGGATAGGATACGATAGAGGATACGATAGGATAGATTATAGGATAGGATAGAGGATAGGATAGGATAGAGGATAGGATAGGATAGTTGATAGGATATGATAGAGGATAGGATAGAGGAAAGGATAGGATAGAGGATAGGATACGATAGAATATACGATATTATAGAAAAAAGGATACGATAGAGGATAGGATAGGATAGAGGATAGGATAGGACAGAGGATAAGATTGGATAGAGTATAGGATAGGATAGAGGATAGGATAGGATAGAGGATAGGATAGGATAGAGGATAGGATAGGATAGAGGATCGGATAGGAGAGAGGATAGGATAGGATAGAGGATAGGATAGGATAGAGGATAGGATAGGATAGAGGATAGGATATGATAGAGAATAGGATAGGATAGAGGATAGGATAGGATAGAGGATAAGATTGGATAGATTATAGGATACGATAGAGGATAGGATAGAATAGAGGATAGGATAGGATAGAAGATAGGATAGGATAGACGATAGGTTAGGATAGAGGATAGGATAGGATAGAAGATAGGATAGGATAGAGGATAGGATAGGATAGAGGATAGGATATAATAGAGGATAGGGTTAGTAAGAGCATAGGATAGGATAGAGGATAGGATAGCATAGACGATAGTATAGGATAGAGGATAGGATAGGACAGAGGATAAGATTGGATAGAGGATAGGATAGGAAAGAGGATAGGATAGGATAGAGGATAGGATAGGATAGGGGATCGGATAGGAGAGAGGATAGGATAGGATAGAGGATAGGATAGGAAAGAGGATATGATAGGATAGAGGATAGGATAGGATAGAGGATAGGATAGGATAGAGGTTAGGATAGAATAGAGGATAGAATTAGTAAGAGCATAGGATAGGATAGAGGATAGGATAGCATATATGATAGGATAGGATAGAGGATAGGATAGGACAGAGGATAAGATTGGATAGAGAATAGGATCGGATAGAGGATAGGATTGGATAGAAGATAGGATACGATAGTGGATAGGATAGGATAGTTGATAGGATAGGATAGAGCATACGATAGAGGATAGGCTAGGATAGAGAAGAGGATAGGATACATGGTATTATAGGGTAGAGGATAGAATAGGATAGAGGATAGGATAGGGGATTGGATAGGATAGAGGATAGGATAAGTAAGAGGATAGGATAGGATAGAGGATAGGATAGAGGAAAGGATAGGATTGAGGATGGGATAGGATAGAGGATAGGATATGATAGAGAATAGGATATAATAGAGGATAGGATAGAGGATATTATAGGATAGAGGATATGATAGGATAGAGGATAGGATAAAGGATAGGATAAGATAGAGGATAGGATGGGATAGAGAATAGGTTAGGATTGAGGATAGGATAGCATAGAGGATAGGATACGATAGAGGATAGGATAGGATAGAGGATAGGATAAGTAAGAGGATAGGATAGGATAGAGGATAGGATAGAGGAAAGGATAGGATAGAGGATAGGATACGATAGAACATACGATATTATAGAAAAAAGGATACGATAGAGGATAGGATAGGATAGAGGATAGGATAAGGGATTGCCTAGGTTAGAGGATAGGATAGGATAGAGGATCGGATAGGATAGAGGATAGGATAAGTAAGAGGATAGGATAGGATAGAGGATAGTATAGACGAAAGGATAGGATTGATGATGGGATAGGATAGAGGATAGTATAGGATAAAGCATACGATAGAGGATAGGATAGGATAGAGAATAGGATAGGATAGAGGATAGGATTGGATCGAGGATAGGATAGGATAGAGGATAGGATAGGATAGAGGATAGGATAGGATAGAAGATAGGATAGGATAGGTGATAAGATAGGATAGAGGACAGGATAGGATAGAGGATAGGATTGGATAGAGGATCGGATAGGATAGAGGATAGGATAAGTAAGAGGATAGGATAGCATAGAGGATAGGATAGAGGAAAGGATAGGATAGAGGATAGGATACGATAGAACATACGATATTATAGAAAAAAGGATACGATAGAGGATAGGATAGGATAGAGGATAGGATAAGGGATTGCCTAGGATAGAGGATAGGATAGGATAGAGGATCGGATAGGATGGAGGATAGGATAGGATAGAGGATAGGATAGGATAGAGGATAGGATAGACGAAAGGATAGGATTGATGATGGGATAGGATAGAGGATAGGATAGGATAGAGGATAGGATAGGAAAGAGGATAGGAAACGATAGAGGATAGGATAGGATAGAGTATAGGATAGGATAGAGGATAGGATAGGATAGGATAGGATAGAGGATAGGATAGGATAGTTGGTAGGATAGGATAGAGCATACGATAGAGGATAGGATAGGATAGAGAATAGGATAGGATAGAGGATAGGATATAATAGAGGATAGGATAGGATAGGTGATAAGATAGGATAGAGGACAGGATAGGGTAGTGGATAGGATTGGATAGAGGATAGGATAGAGGAAAGGATAGGATAGAGGAAAGGATAGGATAGAGGATAGAATACGATAGAACATACGATATTATAGAAAAAAGGATACGATAGAGGATAGGATAGGATAGAGGATAGGATATGGGATTGCCTAGGATAGAGGATAGGATAGGATAGAGGATCGGATAGGATAGAGGATAGGATAGGATAGAGGATAGGATAAGTAAGAGGATAGGATAGGATAGAGGATAGTATAGACGAAAGGGTAGGATTGATGATGGGATAGGATAGAGGATAGGATAGGATAGAGGATAGGATTGGTTAGAGGATAGGATAGAATAGAGGATAGAGGATAGGATAGGATAGAGGATAGGATAGGATAGGATAGGATAGGATAGGATAGAGGATAGGATAGGATAGTTGATAGGATAGGATAGAGGATAGGATAGGATAGTTGATAGGATAGGATAGAGCATACGATAGAGGATAGGATAGGATAGAGAATAGGATAGGATAGATGGTATTATAGGGTAGAGGATAGAATTGGATAGAGGATAGGATAGGGGATTGGATAGGATAGAGGATAGGATAAGTAAGAGGATAGGATAGGATAGAGGATAGGATAAAGGAAAGGATAGGATTGAGGATGGGATAGGATAGAGGATAGGATATGATAGAGAATAGGATAGGATAGAGGATAGGATAGGATAGAGGATCGGATAGGATAGAGGATAGGATAGGATAGAGGATAGGATAAGTAAGAGGATAGGATAGGATAGAGGATAGTATAGACGAAAGGATAGGATTGATGATGGGATAGGATAGAGGATAGGATAGGATAGAGGATAGGATTGGATAGAGGATAGGATAGGATAGAGGATAGCATAGGATAGGATAGGATAGGATAGAGGACAGGATAGGATAGTTGATAGGATAGGATAGAGGATAGGATAGGATAGTTGATAGGATAGGATAGAGCATACGATAGATGATAGGATAGGATAGAGAATAGGATAGGATAGAGAATAGGATAGGATACATGGTATTATAGGGTAGAGGATAGAATAGGATAGAGGATAGGATAGGGGATTGGATAGGATAGAGGATAGGATAAGTAAGAGGATAGGATAGGATAGAGGATAGGATAGAGGATAGGATAGAGGAAAGGATAGGATAGAGGATAGGATAGGATAGAGGAAAGGATAGGATAGAGGATAGGATTGGATAGAGGATAAGATAGGATAGAGGATAGGATAAGATAGAGGACAGGATAGGATAGAGGATAGGATACGAAAGAGGATGGGATAGGATAGAGTATAGGATACGATACAGGATAGGATAGGATAGAGTATAGGATAGGATAGAGGATAGGATAGGATAGGATAGGATAGGATAGAGGATAGGATAGGATAGTTGATAGGATAGGATAGAGGATAGGATAGGATAGGATAGTTGATAGGATAGGATAGAGCATACGATAGAGAATAGGATAGGATAGAGAATAGGATAGGATACATGGTATTATAGGGTAGAGGATGGAATAGGATAGAGGATAGGATAGGGGATTGGATAGGATAGAGGATAGGATAAGTAAGAGGATAGGATAGGATAGAGGATAGTATAGACGAAAGGATAGGATAGAGGATAGGATTGGATAGAGGATAAGATAGGATAGAGGATAGGATAAGATAGAGGACAGGATAGGATAGAGGATAGGATACGATAGAGGATAGGATAGGATAGAGGATAGGATATATTAGAGGATAGGGTTAGTAAGAGCATAGGATAGGATAGAGGATAGGATAGCATAGACGATAGTATAGGATAGAGGATAGGATAGGACAGAGGATAAGATTGGATAGAGGATAGGATAGGAAAGAGGATAGGATAGGATAGAGGATAGGATAGGATAGGGGATCGGATAGGAGAGAGGATAGGATAGGATAGAGGATAGGATAGGATAGAGGATATGATAGGATAGAGGATAGGATAGGATAGAGGTTAGGATAGAATAGAGGATAGAATTAGTAAGAGCATAGGATAGGATAGAGGATAGGATAGCATAGATGATAGGATAGGATAGAGGATAGGATAGGACAGAGAATAAGATTGGATAGAGGATAGGATAGGATAGAGGATAAGATAGGATAGAGGATAGGATAGTATAGAGGATAGGATAGGATAGAGGATAGGATAAGTAAGAGGATAGGATAGGATAGAGGATAGGATAGGTAAGAGGATAGGATAGGATAGAGGATAGGATAGGATAGTTGGTAGTATAGGATAGAGGATAGGATAGAATAGTTGATAGGATAGGATAGAGCATACGATAGAGGATAGGATAGGATAGAGAATAGGATCGGATAGAGGATAGGATTGGATAGAAGATAGGATAGGATAGAGGATAGGATAGGATAGTTGATAGGATAGGATAGAGCATACGATAGAGGATAGGATAGGATAGAGAAGAGGATAGGATACATGGTATTATAGGGTAGAGGATAGAATAGGATAGAGGATAGGATAGGGGATTGGATAGGATAGAGGATAGGATAAGTAAGAGGATAGGATAGGATAGAGGATAGGATAGAGGAAAGGATAGGATTGAGGATGGGATAGGATAGAGGATAGGATATGATAGAGAATAGGATATAATAGAGGATAGGATAGAGGATATTATAGGATAGAGGATATGATAGGATAGAGGATAGGATAAAGGATAGGATAAGATAGAGGATAGGATGGGATAGAGAATAGGTTAGGATTGAGGATAGGATAGCATAGAGGATAGGATACGATAGAGGATAGGATAGGATAGAGGATAGGATAAGTAAGAGGATAGGATAGGATAGAGGATAGGATAGAGGAAAGGATAGGATAGAGGATAGGATACGATAGAACATACGATATTATCGAAAAAAGGATACGATAGAGGATAGGATAGGATAGAGGATAGGATAAGGGATTGCCTAGGTTAGAGGATAGGATAGGATAGAGGATCGGATAGGATAGAGGATAGGATAAGTAAGAGGATAGGATAGGATAGAGGATAGTATAGACGAAAGGATAGGATTGATGATGGGATAGGATAGAGGATAGTATAGGATAAAGCATACGATAGAGGATAGGATAGGATAGAGAATAGGATAGGATAGAGGATAGGATTGGATCGAGGATAGGATAGGATAGAGGATAGGATAGGATAGAGGATAGGATAGGATAGAAGATAGGATAGGATAGGTGATAAGATAGGATAGAGGACAGGATAGGATAGAGAATAGGATTGGATAGAGGATCGGATAGGATAGAGGATAGGATAAGTAAGAGGATAGGATAGCATAGAGGATAGGATAGAGGAAAGGATAGGATAGAGGATAGGATACGATAGAACATACGATATTATAGAAAAAAGGATACGATAGAGGATAGGATAGGATAGAGGATAGGATAAGGGATTGCCTAGGATAGAGGATAGGATAGGATAGAGGATCGGATAGGATGGAGGATAGGATAGGATAGAGGATAGGATAGGATAGAGGATAGGATAGACGAAAGGATAGGATTGATGATGGGATAGGATAGAGGATAGGATAGGATAGAGGATAGGATAGGAAAGAGGATAGGAAACGATAGAGGATAGGATAGGATAGAGTATAGGATAGGATAGAGGATAGGATAGGATAGGATAGGATAGAGGATAGGATAGGATAGTTGGTAGGATAGGATAGAGCATACGATAGAGGATAGGATAGGATAGAGAATAGGATAGGATAGAGGATAGGATATAATAGAGGATAGGATAGGATAGGTGATAAGATAGGATAGAGGACAGGATAGGGTAGTGGATAGGATTGGATAGAGGATAGGATAGAGGAAAGGATAGGATAGAGGATAGAATACGATAGAACATACGATATTATAGAAAAAAGGATACGATAGAGGATAGGATAGGATAGAGGATAGGATATGGGATTGCCTAGGATAGAGGATAGGATAGGATAGAGGATCGGATAGGATAGAGGATAGGATAGGATAGAGGATAGGATAAGTAAGAGGATAGGATAGGATAGAGGATAGTATAGACGAAAGGGTAGGATTGATGATGGGATAGGATAGAGGATAGGATAGGATAGAGGATAGGATTGGTTAGAGGATAGGATAGAATAGAGGATAGAGGATAGGATAGGATAGAGGATAGGATAGGATAGGATAGGATAGGATAGGATAGAGGATAGGATAGGATAGTTGATAGGATAGGATAGAGGATAGGATAGGATAGTTGATAGGATAGGATAGAGCATACGATAGAGGATAGGATAGGATAGAGAATAGGATAGGATAGATGGTATTATAGGGTAGAGGATAGAATTGGATAGAGGATAGGATAGGGGATTGGATAGGATAGAGGATAGGATAAGTAAGAGGATAGGATAGGATAGAGGATAGGATAAAGGAAAGGATAGGATTGAGGATGGGATAGGATAGAGGATAGGATATGATAGAGAATAGGATAGGATAGAGGATAGGATAGGATAGAGAATAGGATAGGATAGAGGATAGGATATAATAGAGGATAGGATAGGATAGGTGATAAGATAGGATAGAGGACAGGATAGGGTAGTGGATAGGATTGGATAGAGGATAGGATAGAGGAATGGATAGGATAGAGGATAGAATACGATAGAACATACGATATTATAGAAAAAAGGATACGATAGAGGATAGGATAGGATAGAGGATAGGATATGGGATTGCCTAGGATAGAGGATAGGATAGGATAGAGGATCGGATAGGATAGAGGATAGGATAGGATAGAGGATAGGATAAGTAAGAGGATAGGATAGGATAGAGGATAGTATAGACGAAAGGGTAGGATTGATGATGGGATAGGATAGAGGATAGGATAGGATAGAGGATAGGATTGGTTAGAGGATAGGATAGAATAGAGGATAGAGGATAGGATAGGATAGAGGATAGGATAGGATAGGATAGGATAGGATAGGATAGAGGATAGGATAGGATAGTTGATAGGATAGGATAGAGGATAGGATAGGATAGTTGATAGGATAGGATAGAGCATACGATAGAGGATAGGATAGGATAGAGAATAGGATAGGATAGATGGTATTATAGGGTAGAGGATAGAATTGGATAGAGGATAGGATAGGGGATTGGATAGGATAGAGGATAGGATAAGTAAGAGGATAGGATAGGATAGAGGATAGGATAAAGGAAAGGATAGGATTGAGGATGGGATAGGATAGAGGATAGGATATGATAGAGAATAGGATAGGATAGAGGATAGGATAGGATAGAGGATCGGATAGGATAGAGGATAGGATAGGATAGAGGATAGGATAAGTAAGAGGATAGGATAGGATAGAGGATAGTATAGACGAAAGGATAGGATTGATGATGGGATAGGATAGAGGATAGGATAGGATAGAGGATAGGATTGGATAGAGGATAGGATAGGATAGAGGATAGCATAGGATAGGATAGGATAGGATAGAGGACAGGATAGGATAGTTGATAGGATAGGATAGAGGATAGGATAGGATAGTTGATAGGATAGGATAGAGCATACGATAGAGGATAGGATAGGATAGAGAATAGGATAGGATAGAGAATAGGATAGGATACATGGTATTATAGGGTAGAGGATAGAATAGGATAGAGGATAGGATAGGGGATTGGATAGGATAGAGGATAGGATAAGTAAGAGGATAGGATAGGATAGAGGATAGGATAGAGGAAAGGATAGGATAGAGGATAGGATAGGATAGAGGAAAGGATAGGATAGAGGATAGGATTGGATAGAGGATAAGATAGGATAGAGGATAGGATAAGATAGAGGACAGGATAGGATAGAGGATAGGATACGAAAGAGGATGGGATAGGATAGAGTATAGGATACGATACAGGATAGGATAGGATAGAGTATAGGATAGGATAGAGGATAGGATAGGATAGGATAGGATAGAGGATAGGATAGGATAGTTGATAGGATAGGATAGAGGATAGGATAGGATAGGATAGTTGATAGGATAGGATAGAGCATACGATAGAGAATAGGATAGGATAGAGAATAGGATAGGATACATGGTATTATAGGGTAGGGGATGGAATAGGATAGAGGATAGGATAGGGGATTGGATAGGATAGAGGATAGGATAAGTAAGAGGATAGGATAGGATAGAGAATAGTATAGACGAAAGGATAGGATAGAGGATAGGATTGGATAGAGGATAAGATAGGATAGAGGATAGGATAAGATAGAGGACAGGATAGGATAGAGGATAGGATACGATAGAGGATAGGATAGGATAGAGGATAGGATATATTAGAGGATAGGGTTAGTAAGAGCATAGGATAGGATAGAGGATAGGATAGCATAGACGATAGTATAGGATAGAGGATAGGATAGGACAGAGGATAAGATTGGATAGAGGATAGGATAGGAAAGAGGATAGGATAGGATAGAGGATAGGATAGGATAGGGGATCGGATAGGAGAGAGGATAGGATAGGATAGAGGATAGGATAGGATAGAGGATATGATAGGATAGAGGATAGGATAGGATAGAGGTTAGGATAGAATAGAGGATAGAATTAGTAAGAGCATAGGATAGGATAGAGGATAGGATAGCATAGATGATAGGATAGGATAGAGGATAGGATAGGACAGAGAATAAGATTGGATAGAGGATAGGATAGGATAGAGGATAAGATAGGATAGAGGATAGGATAGTATAGAGGATAGGATAGGATAGAGGATAGGATAAGTAAGAGGATAGGATAGGATAGAGGATAGGATAGGTAAGAGGATAGGATAGGATAGAGGATAGGATAGGATAGTTGGTAGTATAGGATAGAGGATAGGATAGAATAGTTGATAGGATAGGATAGAGCATACGATAGAGGATAGGATAGGATAGAGAATAGGATCGGATAGAGGATAGGATTGGATAGAAGATAGGATAGGATAGAGGATAGGATAGGATAGTTGATAGGATAGGATAGAGCATACGATAGAGGATAGGATAGGATAGAGAATAGGATAGGATACATGGTATTATAGGGTAGAGGATAGAATAGGATAGAGGATAGGATAGGGGATTGGATAGGATAGAGGATAGGATAGGATAGAGGATAGGATAGGACAGAGGATAAGATTGGTTAGAGGATAGGATAGGATAGAGGATAGATTAGGATAGAGGATAGGATAAGATAGAGGATAGGATAGGATAGGTGATAAGATAGGATTGGGGACAGGATAGGATAGAGGATAGGATTGGATAGAGGATCGGATAGGATAGAGGATAGGATAAGTAAGAGGATAGGATAGGATAGAGGATAGGATAGAGGATAGGATACGATGGAACATACGATATTATAGAAAAAAGGATACGATAGAGGATAGGATAGGATAGAGGATAGGATAAGGGATTGCCTAGGATAGAGGATAGGATAGGATAGAGGATCGGATAGGATGGAGGATAGGATAGGATAGAGGATAGGATAGGATAGAGGATAGGATAGACGAAAGGATAGGATTGATGATGGGATAGGATAGAGGATAGGATAGGATAAAGGATAGGATAGGAAAGAGGATAGGAAACGATAGAGGATAGGATAGGATAGAGTATAGGATAGGATAGAGGATAGGATAGGATAGGATAGAGGATAGGATAGGATAGTTGGTAGGATAGGATAGAGCATACGATAGAGGATAGGATAGGATAGAGAATAGGATAGGATAGAGGATAGGATATAATAGAGGATAGGATAGGATAGGTGATAAGATAGGATAGAGGACAGGATAGGGTAGTGGATAGGATTGGATAGAGGATAGGATAGAGGAAAGGATAGGATAGAGGATAGAATACGATAGAACATACGATATTATAGAAAAAAGGATACGATAGAGGATAGGATAGGATAGAGGATAGGATATGGGATTGCCTAGGATAGAGGATAGGATAGGATAGAGGATCGGATAGGATAGAGTATAGGATAGGATAGAGGATAGGATAAGTAAGAGGATAGGATAGGATAGAGGATAGTATAGACGAAAGGATAGGATTGATGATGGGATAGGATAGAGGATAGGATAGGATAGAGGATAGGATTGGATAGAGGATAGGATAGGATAGGATAGGATAGAGGATAGGATAGGATAGTTGATAGGATAGGATAGAGGATAGGATAGGATAGTTGATAGGATAGGATAGAGCATACGATAGAGGATAGGATAGGATAGAGAATAGGATAGGATACATGGTATTATAGGGTAGAGGATAGAATAGGATAGAGGATAGGATAGGGGATTGGATAGGATAGAGGATAGGATAAGTAAGAGGATAGGATAGGATAGAGGATAGGATAGAGGAAAGGATAGGATTGAGGATGGGATAGGATAGAGGATAGGATATGATAGAGAATAGGATAGTATAGAGGATAGGATAGGATAGAGGATAGGATAGACGAAAGGATAGGATTGATGATGGGATAGGATAGAGGATAGGATAGGATAGAGGATAGGATAGGAAAGAGGATAGGAAATGATAGAGGATAGGATAGGATAGAGTATAGGATAGGATAGAGGATAGGATAGGATAGGATAGAGGATAGGATAGGATAGTTGGTAGGATAGGATAGAGCATACGATAGAGGATAGGATAGGATAGAGAATAGGATAGGATAGAGGATAGGATAGGATAGAGGATAGGATAAGTAAGAGGATAGGATAGGATAGAGGATAGTATAGACGAAAGGATAGGATTGATGATGGGATAGGATAGAGGATAGGATAGGATAGAGGATAGGATTGGATAGAGGATAGGATAGGATAGAGGATAGGATAGGATAGAGGATAGGATAGGATAGGATAGGATAGGATAGAGGATAGGATAGGATAGGATAGTTGATAGGATAGGATAGAGGATAGGATAGGATAGTTGATATCATAGGATAGAGCATACGATAGAGGATAGGATAGGATAGAGGATCGGATAGGATAGAGGATAGGATAGGATAGAGGATAGGATAAGTAAGAGGATAGGATAGGATAGAGGATAGTATAGACGAAAGGATAGGATTGATGATGGGATAGGATAGAGGATAGGATAGGATAGAGGATAGGATTGGATAGAGGATAGGATAGGATAGGATAGAGGATAGGATAGGATAGGATAGGATAGGATAGAGGATAGGATAGGATAGTTGATAGGATAGGATAGAGGATAGGATAGGATAGAGGATAGGATAAGTAAGAGGATAGGATAGGATAGAGGATAGGATAGGATAGAGAATAGGTTAGGATTGACGATAGGATAGGATAGGATAGAGGATAGGATGGAATTGAGGATAGGATTGGATAGAGGATAGAGAATTGGATAGGATAGAGGATAGGGTAGGATAGAGGATGGATAGGGGATTGATAGGATAGGATAGAGGATAGGATAGGATGGAGGATAGGTTAGGATAGAGGATAGGATAGGATAGAGGATATGATAGGATAGAGTATAGGATAGAGGATATTATAGGATAGAGGATATGATAGGATAGAGGACAGGATAGGATAGAGGATAGGATTGGATAGAGGATCGGATAGGATAGAGGAAAGGATAGGATTGAGGATGGGAGAGGATAGAGGATAGGTTATGATACGGAATAGGATAGGATAGAGGATAGGATAGGGATAGAGGATGTGATAGAGGATAGGATAGGATAGACGACAGGATACGATAGAGGATAGGATAGGATAGAGGATAAGATTGGATAGAGGATAGTATAGGATAGAGGATAGGATAGGATAGAGGACACGACAGGATAGACGATAGGATACGATAGAGGATACGATAGGATAGATTATAGGATAGGATAGAGGATAGGATAGGATAGAGGATAGGATAGGATAGAGGATAGGATAGGATAGTTGATAGGATATGATAGAGGATAGGATAGAGGAAAGGATAGGATAGAGGATAGGATACGATAGAATATACGATATTAGAGAAAAAAGGATACGATAGAGGATAGGATAGGATAGAGGATAGGATAGGACAGAGGATAAGATTGGATAGAGGATAGTATAGGATAGAGGATAGGATAGGATAGAGGACACGACAGGATAGACGATAGGATACGATAGAGGATACGATAGGATAGATTATAGGATAGGATAGAGGATAGGATAGGATAGAGGATAGGATTGGATAGAGGATAGGATAGAGGATAGGATAGGATAGAGGATAGGATAGGATAGGATAGGATAGGATAGAGGATAGGATAGGATAGTTGATAGGATAGGATAGAGGATAGGATAGGATAGTTGATAGGATAGGATAGAGCATACGATAGAGGATAGGATAGGATAGAGAATAGGATAGGATACATGGTATTATAGGGTAGAGGATAGAATAGGATAGAGGATAGGATAGGGGATTGGATAGGATAGAGGATAGGATAAGTAAGAGGATAGGATAGGATAGAGGATAGGATAGAGGAAAGGATAGGATTGAGGATGGGATAGGATAGAGGATAGGATATGATAGAGAATAGGATAGGATAGAGGATAGGATAGGATAGAGGATAGGATAGACGAAAGGATAGGATTGATGATGGGATAGGATAGAGGATAGGATAGGATAGAGGATAGGATAGGAAAGAGGATAGGAAACGATAGAGGATAGGATAGGATAGAGTATAGGATAGGATAGAGGATAGGATAGGATAGGATAGAGGATAGGATAGGATAGTTGGTAGGATAGGATAGAGCATACGATAGAGGATAGGATAGGATAGAGAATAGGATAGGATAGAGGATAGGATAGGATAGAGGATAGGATAAGTAAGAGGATAGGATAGGATAGAGGATAGTATAGACGAAAGGATAGGATTGATGATGGGATAGGATAGAGGATAGGATAGGATAGAGGATAGGATTGGATAGAGGATAGGATAGGATAGAGGATAGGATAGGATAGAGGATAGGATAGGATAGGATAGGATAGGATAGAGGATAGGATAGGATAGGATAGTTGATAGGATAGGATAGAGGATAGGATAGGATAGTTGATATCATAGGATAGAGCATACGATAGAGGATAGGATAGGATAGAGGATCGGATAGGATAGAGGATAGGATAGGATAGAGGATAGGATAAGTAAGAGGATAGGATAGGATAGAGGATAGTATAGACGAAAGGATAGGATTGATGATGGGATAGGATAGAGGATAGGATAGGATAGAGGATAGGATTGGATAGAGGATAGGATAGGATAGGATAGAGGATAGGATAGGATAGGATAGGATAGGATAGAGGATAGGATAGGATAGTTGATAGGATAGGATAGAGGATAGGATAGGATAGAGGATAGGATAAGTAAGAGGATAGGATAGGATAGAGGATAGGATAGGATAGAGAATAGGTTAGGATTGACGATAGGATAGGATAGGATAGAGGATAGGATGGAATTGAGGATAGGATTGGATAGAGGATAGAGAATTGGATAGGATAGAGGATAGGGTAGGATAGAGGATGGATAGGGGATTGATAGGATAGGATAGAGGATAGGATAGGATGGAGGATAGGTTAGGATAGAGGATAGGATAGGATAGAGGATATGATAGGATAGAGTATAGGATAGAGGATATTATAGGATAGAGGATATGATAGGATAGAGGACAGGATAGGATAGAGGATAGGATTGGATAGAGGATCGGATAGGATAGAGGAAAGGATAGGATTGAGGATGGGAGAGGATAGAGGATAGGTTATGATACGGAATAGGATAGGATAGAGGATAGGATAGGGATAGAGGATGTGATAGAGGATAGGATAGGATAGACGACAGGATACGATAGAGGATAGGATAGGATAGAGGATAAGATTGGATAGAGGATAGTATAGGATAGAGGATAGGATAGGATAGAGGACACGACAGGATAGACGATAGGATACGATAGAGGATACGATAGGATAGATTATAGGATAGGATAGAGGATAGGATAGGATAGAGGATAGGATAGGATAGAGGATAGGATAGGATAGTTGATAGGATATGATAGAGGATAGGATAGAGGAAAGGATAGGATAGAGGATAGGATACGATAGAATATACGATATTAGAGAAAAAAGGATACGATAGAGGATAGGATAGGATAGAGGATAGGATAGGACAGAGGATAAGATTGGATAGAGTATAGGATAGGATAGAGGATAGGATAGGATAGAGGATAGGATAGGATAGAGGATAGGATAGGATAGAGGATCGGATAGGAGAGAGGATAGGATAGGATAGAGGATAGGATAGGATAGAGTATAGGATAGGATAGAGGATAGGATATGATAGAGAATAGGATAGGATAGAGGATAGGATAGGATAGAGGATAAGATTGTATAGATTATAGGATACGATAGAGGATAGGATAGAATAGAGGATAGGATAGGATAGAAGATAGGATAGGATAGACGATAGGTTAGGATAGAGGATAGGATAGGATAGAAGATAGGATAGGATAGAGGATATGATAGGATAGAGGATAGGATATAATAGAGGATAGGGTTAGTAAGAGCATAGGATAGGATAGAGGATAGGATAGCATAGACGATAGTATAGGATAGAGGATAGGATAGGACAGAGGATAAGATTGGATAGAGGATAGGATAGGAAAGAGGATAGGATAGGATAGAGGATTGGATAGGATAGGGGATCGGATAGGAGAGAGGATAGGATAGGATAGAGGATAGGATAGGAAAGAGGATATGATAGGATAGAGGATAGGATAGGATAGAGGATAGGATAGGATAGAGGTTAGGATAGAATAGAGGATAGAATTAGTAAGAGCATAGGATAGGATAGAGGATAGGATTGGATAGAGGATAGGATAGAGGAAAGAATAGGATAGAGGATAGGATAGAGGAAAGGATAGGATAGAGGATCGGATAGGATAGAGGATAGGATAGGATAGAGGATAGGATAAGTAAGAGGATAGGATAGGATAGAGGATAGGATAGGATAGAGGAAAGGATAGGATAGAGGATAGGATTGGATAGAGGATAAGATAGGATAGAGGATAGGATAAGATAGAGGACAGGATAGGATAGAGGATAGGATACGATAGAGGATGGGATAGGATAGACGATAGGATAGGATAGAGGATAGGATATGATAGATGATAGGATAGGATAGAGGATAGGATAGGATAGGATTGAGGATAGGATAGGATTGAGGATAGGATAGGATTGAGGATAGGATAGGATAGAGGATAGGATAGGATGGAGGATACTATAGGATAGAGGATACGATAGGATTGAGGATAGGATAGGAATGAGGATAGGATAGGATTGAGGATAGGATAGGGGATTGGATAGCATGGAGGATAGGATAGGATGGAGGATAGGATAGGATAGGATTGAGGATAGGATAGGATAGAGGACAGGATAGGATAGAGGATAGGATAGAGGATTGGATAGGATAGAGGATAGGATACGATAGAAGATAGGATACGATAGAGGATAGGATATGATAGAGGATAGGATAGGATATGAGATTGAATAGGATAGAGGATAGGATAGGATAGAGGATAGGATAGGATTGAGGAGAGGATAGGATAGAGGATAGGATAGAGGATAGGATAGGATTGAGGAGAGGATAGGATAGAGAATAGGATATGATAGAGGATAGGATAGGATATGAGATTGAATAGGATAGGGGATAGGATATGATTGAGGAGAGGATAGGATAGAGGATAGGATAGAGGATAGGATAGAGGATAGGATAGAGGATAGGATAGGATTGAGGAGAGGATAGGATAGAGGGTAGGATAGGATAGAGAATAGGATAGGATAGAGGTTAGGTTAGGATTGAGGATAGGATAGGATTGAGGAGAGGATAGGATAGAGGATAGGATAGGATAGAGGATAGGATAGGATAGAGGATAGGATATGATAGAGGATAGGATAGGATAGAGAATTGGATAGGATAGAGGATAGGATAGGATAGAGGATAGGATAGGGGATTGATAGGATAGAGATTAGGATGGGATAGAATATATTATAGGATAGAGGATAGGATAGGATAGAGGATAGGATAGGATAGACGATAGGATAGGATAGAGGATAGGATATGATAGATGATAGGATAGGATAGAGGATAGGATAGGATAGGATTGAGGATAGGATAGGTTAGAGGATAGGATAGGATAGAGGATACTATAGGATAGAGGATACGATAGGATTGAGGATAGGATAGGAATGAGGATAGGATAGGATTGAGGATAGGATAGGGGATTGGATAGGATGGAGGATAGGATAGGATGGAGGATAGGATAGGATAGGATTGAGGATAGGATAGGATAGAGGACAGGATAGGATAGAGGATAGGATAGAGGATTGGATATTATAGAGGATAGGATACGATAGAAGATAGGATACTATAGAGGATAGGATATGATAGAGAATAGGATAGGATAGAGGATAGGATAGGATAGAGCATACGATAGTGCATAGGATAGGATAGGATAGAGAATAGGATAGGATAGAAGATAGGATAGGGTAGAGGATAGGATAGAGGATAGGATAGAGGATAGGATAGGATAGAGGATAGGATACGATAGAAGATAGGATACGATAGAGGATAGGATATGATAGAGGATAGGATAGGATATGAGATTGAATAGGATAGGGGATAGTATAGGATAGAGGATAGGATAGGATTGAGGAGAGGATAGGATAGAGGGTAGGATAGGATAGAGAATAGGATAGGATAGAGGTTAGGTTAGGATTGAGGATAGGATAGGATTGAGGAGAGGATAGGATAGAGGATAGGATAGGATAGAGGATAGGATAGGATAGAGGATAGGATATGATAGAGGATAGGATAGGATAGAGAATTGGATAGGATAGAGGATAGGATAGGATAGAGGATAGGATAGGGGATTGATAGGATAGAGATTAGGATGGGATAGAATATATTATAGGATAGAGGATAGGATAGGATAGAGGATAGGATAGGATAGACGATAGGATAGGATAGAGGATAGGATATGATAGATGATAGGATAGGATAGAGGATAGGATAGGATAGGATTGAGGATAGGATAGGTTAGAGGATAGGATAGGATAGAGGATACTATAGGATAGAGGATACGATAGGATTGAGGATAGGATAGGAATGAGGATAGGATAGGATTGAGGATAGGATAGGGGATTGGATAGGATGGAGGATAGGATAGGATAGGATTGAGGATAGGATAGGATAGAGGACAGGATAGGATAGAGGATAGGATAGAGGATTGGATAGGATAGAGGATAGGATACGATAGAAGATAGGATACTATAGAGGATAGGATATGATAGAGAATAGGATAGGATAGAGGATAGGATAGGATAGAGCATACGATAGTGCATAGGATAGGATAGGATAGAGAATAGGATAGGATAGAAGATAGGATAGGGTAGAGGATAGGATAGAGGATAGGATAGAGGATAGGATAGGATAGAGGATAGGATACGATAGAAGATAGGATACGATAGAGGATAGGATATGATAGAGGATAGGATAGGATATGAGATTGAATAGGATAGGGGATAGTATAGGATAGAGGATAGGATAGGATTGAGGAGAGGATAGGATAGAGGATAGGATAGAGGATAGGATAGGATTGAGGAGAGGATAGGATAGAGGATAGGATAGGATAGAGGATAGGATAGGATAGAGGGTAGGATAGGATAGAGAATAGGATAGGATAGAGGTTAGGTTAGGATTGAGGATAGGATAGGATTGAGTAGAGGATAGGATAGAGGATAGGATAGGATAGAGGATAGGATAGGATAGAGGATAGGATATGATAGAGGATAGGATAGGATAGAGAATTGGATAGGATAGAGGATAGGATAGGATAGAGGATAGGATAGGGGATTGATAGGATAGAGATTAGGATGGGATAGAATATATTATAGGATAGAGGATAGGATAGGATAGAGGATAGGATAGCATAGACGATAGGATAGGATAGAGGATAGGATATGATAGATGATAGGGTAGGATAGAGGATAGGATAGGATAGGATTGAGGATAGGATAGGATTGAGGATAGGATAGGATAGAGGATAGGATAGGATAGAGGATACTATAGGATAGAGGATACGATAGGATTGAGGATAGGATAGGAATGAGGATAGGATAGGATTGAGGATAGGGTAGGGGATTGGATAGGATGGAGGATAGGATAGGATGGAGGATAGGATAGGATAGGATTGAGGATAGGATAGGATAGAGGACAGGATAGGATAGAGGATAGGATAGAGGATTGGATAGGATAGAGGATAGGATACGATAGAAGATAGGATACGATAGAGGATAGGATATGATAGAGAATAGGATAGGATAGAGGATAGGATAGGATAGAGGATAGGATAGGATAGAGAATAGGATAGGATAGAGGTTAGGTTAGGATTGAGGATAGGATAGGATTGAGGAGAGGATAGGATAGAGGATAGGATAGGATAGATGATAGGATAGGATAGAGGATAGGATAGGATAGAGGATAGGATATGATAGAGGATAGGATAGGATAGAGGATAGGATAGGATAGGATAGAGAATAGGATAGGATACATGGTATTCTAGGGTAGAGGATAGGATAGGGGATTGCATAGGATAGAGGATAGGATAGGATAGAGCATACGATAGTGCATAGGATAGGATAGGATAGAGAATAGGATAGGATAGAAGATAGGATAGGATAGAGGATAGGATAGGATAGAGGATAGGATAGAGGATAGGATAGGATAGAGGATAGGATAGTATAGAGAATAGGATATGATAGAGGATAGGTTAGGATTGAGGATAGGATAGGATAGAGGATAGGATAGGATAGAGGATAGGATATGATAGAGGATAGGATAGGATAGAGGATAGGATAGGATAGGATAGAGAATAGGATAGGATACATGGTATTCTAGGGTAGAGGATAGGATAGGGGATTGCATAGGATAGAGGATAGGATAGGATAGAGCATACGATAGTGCATAGGATAGGATAGGATAGAGAATAGGATAGGATAGAAGATAGGATAGGATAGAGGATAGGATACGATAGAGGATAGGATATGATAGAGGATAGGATAGGATATGAGATTGAATAGGATAGGGGATAGGATAGGATAGAGGATAGGATAGGATTGAGGAGAGGATAGGATAGAGGATAGGATAGAGGATAGGATAGGATTGAGGAGAGGATAGGATAGAGGATAGGATAGGATAGAGGATAGGATAGGATAGAGGGTAGGATAGGATAGAGAATAGGATAGGATAGAGGTTAGGTTAGGATTAAGGATAGGATAGGATTGAGGAGAGGATAGGATAGAGGATAGGATAGGATAGAGGATAGGATAGGATAGAGGATAGGATATGATAGAGGATAGGATAGGATAGAGAATTGGATAGGATAGAGGATAGGATAGGATAGAGGATAGGATAGGGGATTGATAGGATAGAGATTAGGATGGGATAGAATATATTATAGGATAGAGGATAGGATAGGATAGAGGATAGGATAGGATAGACGATAGGATAGGATAGAGGATAGGATAGGATTGAGGAGAGGATAGGATAGGATAGAGTATAGGATTGGAATGAGGATAGGATATAATAGTGGATAGGATAAGATAGAGGATAGGATAGAATAGAGTACAGGATAGGATAGAGGATAAGATAGGATAGAGGATAGGATAGGATTGAGGATAGGATAGGATTGAGGAGAGGATAGGATAGAGGATTGATAGGATAGAGGTTAGGATGGGATAGAGGATATTATAGGATAGAGGATAGGGTAGGATAGAGAATAGGATATAATAGAGGGTAGGATTGGATAGGATAGAGAATAGGATAGGATACATGGTAATCTAGGGTAGAGGATAGGATAGGGGATTGGATAGGATAGAGGATAGGATAGGATAGAGCATACGATAGGATAGAGGATAGGATAGGAGATTGGATAGGATAAGATTCAGGATAGGATAGCATAGATGATAGGATGGTATAGAGTATAGGATAGGATTGCATAAATGATAGGATAGGATAGAGGATAGGATAGGATAGAGGATAGGATAGAGGATTGGATAGGATAGAGGATAGGATACGATAGAAGATAGGATACGATAGAGGATAGGATATGATAGAGAATAGGATAGGATAGAGGATAGGATAGGATAGAGGATAGGATAGGATAGAGAATAGGATAGGATAGAGGTTAGGTTAGGATTGAGGATAGGATAGGATTGAGGAGAGGATAGGATAGAGGATAGGATAGGATAGATGATAGGATAGGATAGAGGATAGGATAGGATAGAGGATAGGATATGATAGAGGATAGGATAGGATAGAGGATAGGATAGGATAGGATAGAGAATAGGATAGGATACATGGTATTCTAGGGTAGAGGATAGGATAGGGGATTGCATAGGATAGAGGATAGGATAGGATAGAGCATACGATAGTGCATAGGATAGGATAGGATAGAGAATAGGATAGGATAGAAGATAGGATAGGATAGAGGATAGGATAGGATAGAGGATAGGATAGAGGATAGGATAGGATAGAGGATAGGATAGTATAGAGAATAGGATATGATAGAGGATAGGTTAGGATTGAGGATAGGATAGGATAGAGGATAGGATACGATAGAAGATAGGATACGATAGAGGATAGGATATGATAGAGGATAGGATAGGATATGAGATTGAATAGGATAGGGGATAGGATAGGATAGGATTGAGGAGAGGATAGGATAGAGGATAGGATAGAGGATAGGATAGGATTGAGGAGAGGATAGGATAGAGGATAGGATAGGATAGAGGATAGGATAGGATAGAGGGTAGGATAGGATAGAGAATAGGATAGGATAGAGGTTAGGTTAGGATTAAGGATAGGATAGGATTGAGGAGAGGATAGGATAGAGGATAGGATAGGATAGAGGATAGGATAGGATAGAGGATAGGATATGATAGAGGATAGGATAGGATAGAGAATTGGATAGGATAGAGGATAGGATAGGATAGAGGATAGGATAGGGGATTGATAGGATAGAGATTAGGATGGGATAGAATATATTATAGGATAGAGGATAGGATAGGATAGAGGATAGGATAGGATAGACGATAGGATAGGATAGATAATAGGATATGATAGATGATAGGATAGGATAGGATAGGATTGAGGATAGGATAGGATTGAGGATAGGATAGGATAGAGGATAGGATAGGATAGAGGATACTATAGGATAGAGGATACGATAGGATTGAGGATAGGATAGGAATGAGGATAGGATAGGATTGAGGATAGGTTAGGATTGAGGATAGGATAGGATAGAGGATAGGATACGATAGAAGATAGGATACGATAGAGGATAGGATATGATAGAGGATAGGATAGGATATGAGATTGAATAGGATAGGGGATAGGATAGGATAGAGGATAGGATAGGATTGAGGAGAGGATAGGATAGAGGATAGGATAGAGGATAGGATAGGATTGAGGAGAGGATAGGATAGAGGATAGGATAGGATAGAGGATAGGATAGGATAGAGGGTAGGATAGGATAGAGAATAGGATAGGATAGAGGTTAGGTTAGGATTGAGGATAGGATAGGATTGAGGAGAGGATAGGATAGAGGATAGGATAGGATAGAGGATAGGATAGGATAGAGGATAGGATATGATAGAGGATAGGATAGGATAGAGAATTGGATAGGATAGAGGATAGGATAGGATAGAGGATAGGATAGGGGATTGATAGGATAGAGATTAGGATGGGATAGAATATATTATAGGATAGAGGATAGGATAGGATAGAGGATAGGATAGGATAGATAATAGGATATGATAGATGATAGGATAGGATAGGATAGGATTGAGGATAGGATAGGATTGAGGATAGGATAGGATAGAGGATAGGATAGGATAGAGGATACTATAGGATAGAGGATACGATAGGATTGAGGATAGGATAGGATTGAGGATAGGATAGGATTGAGGATAGGATAGGGGATTGGATAGGATGGAGGATAGGATAGGATGGAGGATAGGATAGGATAGGATTGAGGATAGGATAGGATAGAGGACAGGATAGGATAGAGGATAGGATAGAGGATTGGATAGGATAGAGGATAGGATACGATAGAAGATAGGATAGGGGATTGATAGGATAGAGATTAGGATGGGATAGAGGATATTATAGGATAGAGGATAGGGTAGGATAGAGAATAGGATAGGATAGAGGATAGGATAGGATAGGATAGAGAATAGGATAGGATACATGGTATTCTAGGGTAGAGGATAGGATAGGGGATTGCATAGGATAGAGGATAGGATAGGCTAGAGGATAGGATACAGGATTGGATAGGATAGACGATAGGATACGATAGGGGAGAGGATAGGATAGAGTATAGGATTGGATAGAGGATAGGATAGGATAGAGTATAGGATTGGATTGGGGATAGGATAGGATAGAGGATAGGATAGGATAGAGGATAGGATAGGATAGAGGATAGGATAATATTGAGAATAGGATAGGATAGTGGATAGGATAGGATAGAGCATACGATTGAGGATAGGATAGGATAGGATAGAGAATAGGATAGGATAGGATAGAGAATAGGATAGGATACATGGTATTCTAGGGTAGAGGATAGGATAGTGGATTGGATAGGATAGAGGATAGGTTAGGATAGAGCATACGATAGTGGATAAGATAGGATAAGATAGAGGATAGGATAGGATTGAGGAGAGGAAAGTATAGAGGATAGGATAGGATAGAGGATAGGATAGGATAGAGGATATGATAGGATAGAGGATAGGATAGGATAGAGGATAGGATAGGATAGAGGATAGGATAGGATAGAGGATATTAGAGGATAGAGGATAGGATAGGATAGAGGATAGGATAGGATAGAGGATAGGATAGGATAGGATTTAGAATAGGATAGTATACATGGTATTCTAGGATAGAGGATAGGATAGGGGATTGGATAGGATAGATGATAGGATAGGATATGAGATTGAATAGGATAGAGGATACTATAGGATAGAGGATACGATAGGATTGAGGATAGGATAGGAATGAGGATAGAATAGGGGATTGGATAGGATGGAGGATAGGATAGGATGGAGGATAGGATAGGATAGAGGATAGGATAGGATAGAGGATATTATAGGATAGAGGATAGGATTGGATAGTGGATAGGATAGGATTGAGGATAGGATGGGATAGAGGATGTTATAGGATAGGGCATTAAATAGGATAGAGGATAGAATAGGATAGACGATAGGATAGGATAGAGGATACGATATGATAGAGGATAGGAAAAGGATAGGATATAATACACGATAGGATTGGATAGATTATTGGATAGGATAGAGGATAGGATAGGATAGAGGATATTATAGGATAGAGGATAGGGTAGGATAGAGGATAGGATAGGATAGAGGATAGGATAGGATAGAGAATAGGATAGGATAGAAGATACTATATTATAGAGGAAAGGATAGGATAGAGGATAGGATAGGACAGAGGATATAATAGGGGATTGGATAGGATAGAGGATAGAATACGATAGAGGATAGGATAGGATAGAGGATAGGATAGGATAGAGGATAGGATATGATAGAGGATAGGGTAGGATTGAGGATAGGATAGGATAGTGGATAGGATACGATAGAGGATAGGATAGGATAGTGTACAGGATTGGATTGAGGATAGGATAGGATAGTGGATAGGATAAGATAGAGGATAGGATAGGATAGAGGACAGGATATGATAGAGGATAGGATAGGATTGAGGGTAGGATAGGATAGTGGATAGGATACGATAGAGGATAGGATAGGATAGAGGATAGAATAGGATAGAGGATAGGATAGGATTGAGGAGAGGATAGGATAGAGGATAGGATAGGATAGAGTATAGGATACAGGATTGGATAGGATAGAGGATAGGATAGGATAGAGGATAGGATATGATAGAGGATAGGATAGGATAGAGAATTGGATAGGATAGAGGATAGGATAGGATAGAGTACAGGATAGGATAGAGGGTAAGATAGGATAGAGGATAGGATAGGATAGAGTATAGGATTGGATTGAGGATAGGATAGGATAGAGGATAGAATAGGATAGAGGATAGGATAGGATTGAGGAGAGGATAGGATAGGATAGAGTATAGGATTGGATTGAGGATAGGATAGGATAGTGGATAGGATAAGATAGAGGATAGGATAGAATAGAGTACAGGATAGGATAGAGGATAAGATAGGATAGAGGATAGGATAGGATTGAGGATAGGATAGGATTGAGGAGAGGATGGGATAGAGGATGTTATAGGATAGGGCATTAAATAGGATAGAGGATAGAATAGGATAGACGATAGGATAGGATAGAGGATACGATATGATAGAGGATAGGAAAAGGATAGGATATAATACACGATAGGATTGGATAGATTATTGGATAGGATAGAGGATAGGATAGGATAGAGGATATTATAGGATAGAGGATAGGGTAGGATAGAGGATAGGATAGGATAGAGGATAGGATAGGATAGAGAATAGGATAGGATAGAAGATACTATATTATAGAGGAAAGGATAGGATAGAGGATAGGATAGGACAGAGGATATAATAGGGGATTGGATAGGATAGAGGATAGAATACGATAGAGGATAGGATAGGATAGAGGATAGGATAGGATAGAGGATAGGATATGATAGAGGATAGGATAGGATTGAGGATAGGATAGGATAGTGGATAGGATACGATAGAGGATAGGATAGGATAGTGTATAGGATTGGATTGAGGATAGGATAGGATAGTGGATAGGATAAGATAGAGGATAGGATAGGATAGAGGACAGGATATGATAGAGGATAGGATAGGATTGAGGACAGGATAGGATAGTGGATAGGATACGATAGAGGATAGGATAGGATAGAGGATAGAATAGGATAGAGGATAGGATAGGATTGAGGAGAGGATAGGATAGAGGATAGGATAGGATAGAGTATAGGATACAGGATTGGATAGGATAGAGGATAGGATAGGATAGAGGATAGGATATGATAGAGGATAGGATAGGATAGAGAATTGGATAGGATAGAGGATAGGATAGGATAGAGTACAGGATAGGATAGAGGGTAAGATAGGATAGAGGATAGGATAGGATAGAGTATAGGATTGGATTGAGGATAGGATAGGATAGAGGATAGAATAGGATAGAGGATAGGATAGGATTGAGGAGAGGATAGGATAGGATAGAGTATAGGATTGGATTGAGGATAGGATAGGATAGAAGATAGGATAGGGTAGAGGATAGGATAGAGGATAGGGTAGAGGATAGGATAGGATAGAGGATAGGATACGATAGAAGATAGGATACGATAGAGGATAGGATATGATAGAGGATAGGATAGGATATGAGATTGAATAGGATAGGGGATAGGATAGGATAGAGGATAGGATAGGATTGAGGAGAGGATAGGATAGAGGATAGGATAGGATAGAGGATAGGATAGGATAGAGGGTAGGATAGGATAGAGAATAGGATAGGATAGAGGTTAGGTTAGGATTGAGGATAGGATAGGATTGAGGAGAGGATAGGATACAGGATAGGATAGGATAGAGGATAGGATAGGATAGAGGATAGGATAGGATAGAGAATTGGATAGGATAGAGGATAGGATAGGATAGAGGATAGGATAGGGGATTGATAGGATAGAGATTAGGATGGGATAGAATATATTATAGGGTAGAGGATAGGATAGGATAGAGGATAGGATAGGATAGACGATAGGATAGGATAGAGGATAGGATATGATAGATGATAGGATAGGATAGAGGATAGGATAGGATAGGATTGAGGATAGGATAGGATTGAGGATAGGATAGGATTGAAGATAGGATAGGATAGAGGATAGGATAGGATAGAGGATACTATAGGATAGAGGATACGATAGGATTGAGGATAGGATAGGATTGAGGATAGGATAGGATTGAGGATAGGATAGGGGATTGGATAGGATGGAGGATAGGATAGGATGGAGGATAGGATAGGATAGGATTGAGGATAGGATAGGATAGAGGACAGGATAGGATAGAGGATAGGATAGAGGATTGGATAGGATAGAGGATAGGATACGATAGAAGATAGGATACGATAGAGGATAGGATATGATAGAGGATAGGATAGGATATGAGATTGAATAGGATAGAGGATAGGATAGGATAGAGGATAGGATAGGATTGAGGAGAGGATAGGATAGAGGATAGGATAGAGGATAGGATAGAGGATAGGATAGAGGATAGGATAGGATTGAGGAGAGGATAGGATAGAGAATAGGATATGATAGAGGATAGGATAGGATATGAGATTGAATAGGATAGGGGATAGGATAGGATAGAGGATAGGATATGATTGAGGAGAGGATAGGATAGAGGATAGGATAGAGGATAGGATAGGATAGAGGATAGGATAGGATAGAGGGTAGGATAGGATAGAGAATAGGATAGGATAGAGGTTAGGTTAGGATTGAGGATAGGATAGGATTGAGGAGAGGATAGGATAGAGGATAGGATAGGATAGAGGATAGGATAGGATAGAGGATAGGATATGATAGAGGATAGGATAGGATAGAGAATTGGATAGGATAGGATACATAGTATTCTAGGGTAGAGGATAGGATAGGGGATTGGATAGGATAGAGGATAGGATAGGATAAAGCATACGATAGTGCATAGGATAGGATAGGATAGAGAATAGGATAGGATAGAAGATAGGATAGGGTAGAGGATAGGATAGAGGATAGGGTAGAGGATAGGATAGGATAGAGGATAGGATACGATAGAGGATAGGATATGATAGAGGATAGGATAGGATATGAGATTGAATAGGATAGGGGATAGGATAGGATAGAGGATAGGATAGGATTGAGGAGAGGATAGGATAGAGGATAGGATAGGATAGAGGATAGGATAGGATAGAGGGTAGGATAGGATAGAGAATAGGATAGGATAGAGGTTAGGTTAGGATTGAGGATAGGATAGGATTGAGGAGAGGATAGGATAGAGGATAGGATAGGATAGAGGATAGGATAGGATAGAGGATAGGATACGATAGAGGATAGGATAGGATAGAGAATTGGATAGGATAGAGGATAGGATAGGATAGAGGATAGGATAGGGGATTGATAGGATAGAGATTAGGATGGGATAGAATATATTATAGGATAGAGGATAGGATAGGATAGAGGATAGGATAGGATAGACGATAGGATAGGATAGAGGATAGGATATGATAGATGATAGGATAGGATAGAGGATAGGATAGGATAGGATTGAGGATAGGATAGGATTGAGGATAGGATAGGATTGAAGATAGGATAGGATAGAGGATAGGATAGGATAGAGGATACTATAGGATAGAGGATACGATAGGATTGAGGATAGGATAGGAATGAGGATAGGATAGGATTGAGGATAGGATAGGGGATTGGATAGGATGGAGGATAGGATAGGATGGAGGATAGGATAGGATATGAGATTGAATAGGATAGAGGATAGGATAGGATAGAGGATAGGATAGGATTGAGGAGAGGATAGGATAGAGGATAGGATAGAGGATAGGATAGAGGATAGGATAGGATTGAGGAGAGGATAGGATAGAGAATAGGATATGATAGAGGATAGGATAGGATATGAGATTGAATAGGATAGGGGATAGGATAGGATAGAGGATAGGATATGATTGAGGAGAGGATAGGATAGAGGATAGGATAGAGGATAGGATAGGATAGAGGACAGGATAGGATAGAGGATAGGATAGAGGATTGGATAGGATAGAGGATAGGATACGATAGAAGATAGGATACGATAGAGGATAGGATATGATAGAGGATAGGATAGGATATGAGATTGAATAGGATAGAGGATAGGATAGGATAGAGGATAGGATAGGATTGAGGAGAGGATAGGATAGAGGATAGGATAGAGGATAGGATAGAGGATAGGATAGGATTGAGGAGAGGATAGGATAGAGAATAGGATATGATAGAGGATAGGATAGGATATGAGATTGAATAGGATAGGGGATAGGATAGGATAGAGGATAGGATATGATTGAGGAGAGGATAGGATAGAGGATAGGATAGAGGATAGGATAGGATAGAGGATAGGATAGGATAGAGGGTAGGATAGGATAGAGAATAGGATAGCATAGAGGTTAGGTTCGGATTGAGGATAGGATAGGATTGAGGAGAGGATAGGATAGAGGATAGGATAGGGTAGAGGATAGGATAGAGGATAGGATAGAGGATAGGATAGGATAGAGGATAGGATACGATAGAAGATAGGATACGATAGAGGATAGGATATGATAGAGGATAGGATAGGATATGAGATTGAATAGGATAGGGGATATTATAGGATAGAGGATAGGATAGGATTGAGGAGAGGATAGGATAGAGGATAGGATAGAGGATAGGATAGGATTGAGGAGAGGATAGGATAGAGGATAGGATAGGATAGAGGATAGGATAGGATAGAGGGTAGGATAGATAGAGAATAGGATAGGATAGAGGTTAGGTTAGGATTGAGGATAGGATAGGATTGAGGAGAGGATAGGATAGAGGATAGGATAGGGTAGAGGATAGGATAGGATGGAGGATAGGATAGGATAGAGGATAGGATAGGATAGAGGATATTATAGGATAGAGGATAGGATTGGATAGTGGATAGGATAGGATTGAGGATAGGATGGGCTGGAGGATGTTATAGGATAGGGCATTAAGTAGGATAGAGGATAGAATAGGATAGACGATAGGATAGGATAGAGGATACGATATGATAGAGGATAGGAAAAGGATACGATATAATACACGATAGGATTGGATAGATTATTGGATAGGATAGAGGATAGGATAGGATAGGGGATATTATAGGATAGAGGATAGGGTAGGATAGAGGATAGGATAGGATAGAGGATAGGATAGGATAGAGAATAGGATAGGATAGAAGATACTATATTATAGAGGAAAGGATAGGATAGAGGATAGGATAGGACAGAGGATATAATAGGGGATTGGATAGGATAGAGGATAGAATACGATAGAGGATAGGATAGGATAGAGGATAGGATAGGATAGAGGATAGGATATGATAGAGGATAGGATAGGATTGAGGATAGGATAGGATAGTGGATAGGATACGATAGAGGATAGGATAGGATAGTGTATAGGATTGGATTGAGGATAGGATAGGATAGTGGATAGGATAAGATAGAGGATAGGATAGAGGATAGGATAGGATTGAGGAGAGGATAGGATAGAGAATAGGATAGGATAGAGGATAGGATAGGATAGAGGATAGGATAGGATAGAGAATAGGATAGGATAGAGGTTAGGTTAGGATTGAGGATTGAATAGGATAGAGGATAGGATAGGATAGAGGATAGGATAGGATTGAGGAGAGGATAGGATAGAGGATAGGATAGAGGATAGGATAGAGGATAGGATAGGATTGAGGAGAGGATAGGATAGAGAATAGGATATGATAGAGGATAGGATAGGATATGAGATTGAATAGGATAGGGGATAGGATAGGATAGAGGATAGGATATGATTGAGGAGAGGATAGGATAGAGGATAGGATAGAGGATAGGATAGGATAGAGGATAGGATAGGATAGAGGGTAGGATAGGATAGAGAATAGGATAGCATAGAGGTTAGGTTCGGATTGAGGATAGGATAGGATTGAGGAGAGGATAGGATAGAGGATAGGATAGGGTAGAGGATAGGATAGAGGATAGGATAGAGGATAGGATAGAGGATAGGATAGGATTGAGGAGAGGATAGGATAGAGGATAGGATAGGATAGAGGATAGGATAGGATAGAGGGTAGGATAGATAGAGAATAGGATAGGATAGAGGTTAGGTTAGGATTGAGGATAGGATAGGATTGAGGAGAGGATAGGATAGAGGATAGGATAGGGTAGAGGATAGGATAGGATGGAGGATAGGATAGGATAGAGGATAGGATAGGATAGAGGATATTATAGGATAGAGGATAGGATTGGATAGTGGATAGGATAGGATTGAGGATAGGATGGGCTGGAGGATGTTATAGGATAGGGCATTAAGTAGGATAGAGGATAGAATAGGATAGACGATAGGATAGGATAGAGGATACGATATGATAGAGGATAGGAAAAGGATACGATATAATACACGATAGGATTGGATAGATTATTGGATAGGATAGAGGATAGGATAGGATAGAGGATATTATAGGATAGAGGATAGGGTAGGATAGAGGATAGGATAGGATAGAGGATAGGATAGGATAGAGAATAGGATAGGATAGAAGATACTATATTATAGAGGAAAGGATAGGATAGAGGATAGGATAGGACAGAGGATATAATAGGGGATTGGATAGGATAGAGGATAGAATACGATAGAGGATAGGATAGGATAGAGGATAGGATAGGATAGAGGATAGGATATGATAGAGGATAGGATAGGATTGAGGATAGGATAGGATAGTGGATAGGATACGATAGAGGATAGGATAGGATAGTGTATAGGATTGGATTGAGGATAGGATAGGATAGTGGATAGGATAAGATAGAGGATAGGATAGAGGATAGGATAGGATTGAGGAGAGGATAGGATAGAGAATAGGATAGGATAGAGGATAGGATAGGATAGAGGATAGGATAGGATAGAGAATAGGATAGGATAGAGGTTAGGTTAGGATTGAGGATAGGATAGGATTGAGGAGAGGATAGGATAGAGGATAGGATAGGATAGAGGATAGGATAGGATAGAGGATAGGATAGAATAGAGGATAGAATAGGATAGATTATTGGATAGGGTAGAGGATAGGATAAGATAGAGGATAGGATAGGATAGAGGATATGATTGGATTGAGGATAGGATAGGATAGAGGATAGGATAGGATAGAGAATAGGATAGGATAGAGGATAGGATAGGATAGAGGATAGGATAGGATAGAGAATAGGATAGGATAGAGGTTAGGTTAGGATTGAGGATAGGATAGGATTGAGGAGAGGATAGGATAGAGGATAGGATAGGATAGAGGATAGGATAGGATAGAGGATAGGATTGGATAGAGGATAGGATAGGATAGAGGATAGGATTGGATTGAGGATAGGATAGGATAGAGGATAGAATAGGATAGAGGACAGGATAGGATAGAGGATAGGACACGATAGAGGATAAGATAGGATAGAGTATAGGTTAGGATAGAGGATAGGATACGATAGAGGATAGGATAGGATAGAGGATAGGATAGGATAGAGGATAGGTTAGGATAGAGGACAGGATAGGATAGAGGATAAGATAGGATAGAGGATAGGATAGGATAGAGGATAGGATAGGATAGAGGATAGGATAGGATAGAGGATAGGATATGATAGAGGATAGGATAGGATAGAGGATAGGGTAGGATAGAGGATAGGATAGGATAGAGGATAGGATAGGATAGAGGATAGGATAGGATAGAGGATAGGATACGATAGAAGATACGATATTATAGTGGAAAGGATAGGATAGAGAATAGGATAGGACAGAGGATAGGATACTGGATTGGATAGGATAGAGGATAGGATAGGATAGAGGATAGGATAGGATAGAGTATAGGATATGATAGAGGATAGGATAAGATTGAGGATAGGATAGGATAGTTGATAGGATAGGATAGAGCAAACGATAGAGGATAGGATAGGATAGGATGGAGAAGAGGATAGGATACATGGTATTATAGGATAGAGGATAGGATAGGATAGAGGATAGAATAGGATTGAGGATAGGATAGAGGATTGGATAGGATAGAAGATAGGATACGATAGATGATAGGATATGATAGAGGATAGGATAGGATAGTTGATAGGATAGGATAGAGCAAACGATAGAGGATAGGATAGGATAGGATGGAGAAGAGGATAGGATACATGGTATTATAGGGTAGAGGATAGGATAGGGGATTGGATAGGATAGAGGATAGGATAGGATAGACGATAGGATAGGATAGAGGATAGGATAGGATAGAGGATAGGATAGGATAGAGGATAGGATAGGATAGAGGATAGGATAGGATAGAGGATAGGATAGGATAGAGGATAGGATACGATAGAAGATACGATATTATAGTGGAAAGGATAGGATAGAGAATAGGATAGCACAGAGGATAGCATATGATAGAGAATAGGATAGGACAGAGAATAGGATAGGATAGAGGATAGGATACGATAGAATATACGATATTATAGAGGAAAGGATAGGATAGAGAATAGGACAGGATAGAGGATAGAATAGGATTGAGGATAGGATAGGATAGAGGATAGGATAGGATAGAGGATAGGATAGGATAGAGGATAGGATACGAGAGAAGATACGATATTATAGAGGAAAGGATAGGATAGAGAATAGGATTGGATAGAATATAGATAGGATAGAGGATAGAATAGGATAGAGGATAGGGTAGCATAGAGGAAAGGATAGAATAGAGAATAGGATAGGATAGAGGATAGGATAGGATTGACGATAGGATAGGATAGTTGATAGGATAGGGTAG